>NW_026998182.1:0-2174 GCF_035044405.1 Drosophila montana | reverse complement strand
AATTAAATTTGGTAATTGACATGCTAGCAGAAGTTTTGCTAGCAATATAGGCAGCCAATTACTGACAAGTTGTGTCAGACGAAAGTCGTGATACAAAAACTTGACTACGAGGGGCAACAACAGTTAACGTAGGAGCTGATGGGGCTGAAGGTAACACTTGAGTTGGTGGGGCCAAAGAGGCACCGAGTTTGCTTGTTACAATCTGGGCTAGATTGCGCGAGTTGCCGTATCTCCCAGCGAGGGTATCGCAGAGTCGATACCTCCAAATAAGCCACCAAGAAGCGGATAGAACGACACTCCCCTCTCCTTGCCACTCGCTGACCACTCAAGAGGGTATCAGTACATTGCCACAGTTTTTAAGTACGTTGTATCAAATTCCAAACGAAGCAGTTAAAGAGGATTTGGTTGCGACACTTCTTTTCGCTAGCAATTGAAAATACCTAAATCAGCTCTTTCTCAGACTCATGTTGAGAAACAATTCCAAAACATATTGTAAACATTAGCTTAGCATAAGATTAAAGAATAAATGTAAAGTCAGTCTGTACTGAAGAATCAAACCCAAAAGTTGGTCTTTTATTGAATACCTATAAAATATAAAGAAGAATACATTGTGAAATTGTTCAACATCCTTCTTCAACCAAGACATCATTAGTTATCTCTCTCGGCCACGGAAGATAACTGGCGCAGCTGGATTAGGACCAATCATGATAGCAACTGCTATCTTCATAACAATGTAGGCGAACAACAGATATGTATGTAATAATATAAGTACACAAAAAGAAAAGAAAGCAACAAAAAACAAAAAGTAAAGAAACAAGTTTATATAAAAGATACAGAAAATAATGAAACTAAAAGAATAAATGCAAAACAATTGTGCTTGTGACGTAAAAAGTGATGCGACAAGTAGCGGGCCACGTCATATCGTGCAACGTAGCTGCAGTGGTTTGATTCGGACTTAGGCGCAACATGTTGGAAGGGAGCAAACGAGCGTTCAACAAATCCGTTGCAATGCAAGGTTCGAAGGAATTAGTGCGGCGTGGCAAACACGATAGATGTTGGGATCGAATTATAGCAATACGAACACGGTGGGAATTGCATCGAGCAAGTTCCATACGTCGCATTCAACTTATCTGCAGTCGAACCAAACTAGAGTGAAAAACAAATGGGGTGGTTATAAGTACCATTGCAAAAAGGGAAAACCAAAATAATAGATTAACAACAACAATAATAAAAAATATATATATATATAAAAAAATAAATAAAAAAAATGAGAATATTTAATAAACAAATAAAAAAAAAAAACAAGAAAGAAGGGCTATCTTCGGCACGCCGAAGATTTAATACCCTTGCAGACCCAACCTTTTCATAATGATCATAGTGATTTGCCCGTATCTAAGAAGCACAGGGAAAATAGTTAATGCAGAGTATGGTTAAGATATCTTGAAAAACAAAAACATCTTAACGGTGCTTACGACGCAGCAATTCAGGAATGAGATATTTATTATCAAGAATGCAGACGTAAACGTAACACGTCGGAAAAAGCAAGACCATCAGGAAATATAAAGCAAACAGATAAAAAAGACAAACTAATAAAATATAGTAATAATAAGAACAAGCCATATAACTCAAACTTTAATAATTGTCAAGGTAGAAGACAGGACAACTATTACCCACAAAACAAAAATCAGCAACGACCAAATAACAACTGGAACAATAATTCAAACACCAATTCCAATAGACCGGCAAATATGCCAAACCCCGAAAAGAGTAGTACTCAGACACAGAGATACCCCAACAATCAACTCTACAAGAAGACGGAAACCCAAACACGACTACAAGCTACACGCAAAATTTTAACGAACAGTAAAATTTTCAAACAGAAGCCTCAAGCCACAGACAGGAGACATAGACGTGAACAAACATGGATCGACACTTCCATACATTGTAAGGAACCTACTGGCCGGGGTACAACTCTCAGTCTTACCAGGACCAGCAGTCTACAAGACATTTGTTAGTTTGCTGGGATGGAGGGTGGAGGGTGAAGTGCTTCAAACAAACTATGACTCCTACTACTTTCATCGGGTAGGGAAGGATATGCATACACACGACCCGATACACACCTACACGGCCGGGATTGCTCACGCGGTCAGCAGACTAAGCCTAAACCCACACAC
>NW_026998181.1:0-4169 GCF_035044405.1 Drosophila montana | reverse complement strand
TCGTTCGCTTTACATATTGTCATATTCGTTTTTCGTTTGATCGCAACCTAGGCACAACTAATTCAAGTTGGCTGTCAAGCAATAATATAAAAACTTATAAATTCTAATAAGTGCCCTGCGCGGCAATAAATACATTTGAAAACAAATTTAAGTCTTTGAATTTCGCTGCACACAAGCAGTGAGAATTAATTAGTTGCAAAAAACCTTGCAACTACACATTTAAATTTTTCCACCGTTATAATTGGGTCCTAAATTTTTGCCTGAATAAAGGCTTTTACATCATCTGATGAGAAGGGAGGGGCAAGCCCAGAAACAAGAATATGTCTCTTCGGCGGAACCCCCACTAGAGGCTTAGGCGCCACAGGTGGGACAGTGGGAACACTTTAAACTGTGGTACGTAGAACAGCCGGTAGTCCGGACGACGAGCCTTCTAGCGGCCGCTGTAAATTTAATTGTTGCTGCCGCTCTTTCGAAACTTCTACGACAGCGGGCGACATGGATAATTCAACTGGATTTGCTCGGGCCGATGACACACATTTCGGAGAGATCCAGAGCCAGTGTCCACAGCAGTTCTCACAGCTACCGGAGTAACAAAAGATATGAGCTGCTGTGTGGTCGGTGTAGTAGGATGCTGATCTGCAGTCGGAGGCTGAAGGGTATTATCACCAGGAGTGGACTTTTTAGGTTCTAGAGACTCATCCAACAGCTTTAGGCTATTAAATTGGGTATCCAGGGGTGTGAGCTGATCGTTTAGTTTGCGAAAACCAACAACCAGAACCCCAAAACCCTAAATCCCCCACTGCATTATCACACAGCCAACAACGTATGCTGGATGGACTTGCCGTAATTTGCTTTTGGTAAGTTTTTTAAAGCAGACACTTCTATGGTCCATTATTATGGGTCTCTACTACAAATGAAAAAAGAGAAGAATTTAGTATAATAGCGTGTTCAACACCAACACCAGCGGCGGCGTAGAAAAAGATCAAAGCACAAGTTGAACGAGAAAGAAGTGCTATCTTCGGCACACCGAAGATTTAATACCCTTGCAGACCCAACCTTGTCAAAATGCTTATAGTGCTTTGCCCGTATCTAAGAAGCACAGGGAAAATAGTTAATGCCGAGTATGGTTAAGATATCATGAAAAACAAAACAGGTTTCCGTACAACAACTTAATTTTCGACCGATCGTTCCTATGGCAGCTATATGATATAGTAGCCCGATGTGAATAAGATTTTGCATAAGTGGAGGGCGCATAGTAAAACTAATAAATGCCGAGTTTGGTCAAGATATCTTGAAAAACAAAAAAAAATTCCATACAACAGCATAATTTTCGACCGATCGTTCCTATGGCAGCTATATGATATAGTTGTCCGATCCTAATAGGAATTTGCATATATATGGGGAGCGTAGTAAAACTAATAAATACCGAGTTTGGTCAAGATATCTTGAAACTCATAAAAATTTTCCATACAAAAACTTAATTTTCGACCGATCTTTCCTATGGCAGCTATATGATATAGTTGTCCGATCTTAATAGGATTTTGCATATATATGGGGAGCGTAGTAAAACTAATAAGTACCGAGTTTGGTCAAGATATCTTGAAAAACATAAAAATTTTCCATACAAAAACTTAATTTTCGACCGATTGTTCCTATGGCAGCTATATGATATAGTTGCCCGATCTGAATAGAATTTTGCATATATATGGGGAGCTTAGTAAAACTAATAAGTACCGAGTTTGGTCAAGATATCTTGAAAAACATAAAAATTTTCCATACAAAAACTTAATTTTCGACCGATCGTTCCTATGGCAGCTATATGATATAGTTGTCCGATCTTAATAGGATTTTGCATATATATGGGGAACGTAGTAAAACTAATAAATACCAAGTTTAGTAAAGATAACTTTATAAACAAAAATGTTTTTCATACAAGAACCTACTTTTCGACCGATCGTTCCTATGGCAGCTATATGATATAGTGGTCCGATCCAGCTGGTTTTGACATATGAGCTGCGTGCAACAGAAAGAGGGACTTCTGCAAAGTTTCATAAAGATAGCTTTAAAACTGAGAGACTAGTTCGCATAGAAACAGACAGACGGACATGGCTATATCAACTCGGCTGTTGATACTGATCAAGAATATATATACTTTATGGGGTCGGAGATGTCTCCTTCTATGCGTTACACATTTCACGACAAAATTATAATACCCTCTGCAAGGGTATAAAAAAGGTGAGAGAGCGCGAAGAGTGCCAGAGAGTATTCTATTTAAAGATTGGTTGCGTAACTTTGATCTGCGTACCGCGACCATTGTTAATGAGGTCAAATATATATTTAGACTCATTACACGTTGGTCTAAGGAGTTTAACGATCCCTTCATAATCAAACTATTATATATCTCGCTTGTACGTCCTATCGTTGAAAACTGCTGCATTTATAATGTCTCCGCAGTATAATAATTGTCAGGATCGCATTGAATCAGTTCGAATTTGTCTGCTTTTCGGCTTCAGTGCTTTAAACTGGGATCCCAATCGGCTTTGTCTTCCTACATAAGTTGATTGTTGACGACATAGATTCTTATTTTCTGTTAGATTGTCTTCAATTCTATGCTCCATTCAGGCCTGCCAGGAATTTTCGTCGTGTATTCGTGAAAGACAGATTATGCCATGCACAACTCTTGTCGTGTATTATTCAAAAATTTCAATATATTCTAGCATGCATCCTCCATCGAACTTTTTCACCCCATAATAAAAGCTTTGCTTTCAGCATATATTATGGACGCACTGATTATTTTCAGCTTTGCGTAGGGACAGGCTATTTATTTCTCCCCTCCACTCTTTACCTTAAATTGATAATCTTTTCCCCATTTTCTCTTATTTATTTAATATTCTAAAAGAATTTTGTCAAATAAAATTTTATTTGATTTTTACTTAAGAACTCTTTTTTCTCTACTAGCACCTTCCATCTTAACTGTAGACCTAAATAGCCTCACCGATCAAATTATTTGTGAAAAAGGGCATATTTGGCCGGACGGATTCGGCTCTTTTATTTTCGTTTTGTCGACCATTAATAAATGCTCCAACATGCTCCAACCAAAGACAATATAAACACAAAAATGAGTAACGCCATACAACAAAATTCTTATACGCAGCTTGAATTTCAGAAAATGTTGAATGAACCCGAAATCAGGATCATTGCACTTTCACAGCTCTAAGAGCGAAAACTCTAAAAATTAAATGTACTCTCAGCATCGGCTCTATGAGGGCCGTGCAAGCAATTATGTTTGTGAGTGGAAACATTTTTTTGATTAATTTTTTGTTTTTCGCGCGAGTCCCGATGCAATGTACTGCATCCCACCTCCCGCCTACGACACGAGACGCGAAGTACAAAACGAATACAAACTACGACTATATGTACAAAAACATATAAGACCATCGCTTAATGAAACCCAAAACAATTCTGGCCTTATTGACCTCGGTCGTAGCATGAGAGTCAAATTTAAGTTTATGATCAAGAATGACACCTAGATCATTAACTTCACTACAAGTACTGTTGACACGCTCAAGCGGTCAGCTATCAAGGATGTAAGAAACCAATTGAGGAGAGCTTCCCCAAAAAGTCATTACCTTACATTTGGAGCAGCTTAGATTTAAAAGGTTAGCTAGACACCAAACATCAATTTAACTTGTAAGAGATAACATGATCCCATGTCTTTATATGCAAGGCATAATTTCACATCGTCAGTATACATTAATACTCGAGAGTAAGACAGTATCAAGGGAAAGTCATTAATGAAAAGAGTAAAGAGTAGCGCACCAAGATGACTACCTTGAGAAACTCCGGAAGTCACCAGAATACGTTTAGAAAACGAATTTCTGAAACCTTTTGGGTTCTGTTACACAATTAGTCTGAAATTCAGTTCAAGAGATTAACTGGAAGCTGAGAAGATATAATTTATGAAGGAGTAAGGTTTACATAGTGCTGCAGCACAGTAACTGAGCACACAAGCAGGAACACCATCAGGGCCCGGTGATTAAACCGGCTTGAGGTCGCTGAGAAGCGAACTTTCCGTAATAATGGGATTTAAGATGCAGTTCGATCTCTGTAAGGCCGTTTTTTTATTATACCTAGAGGAGGATTAGGTGGTTTGAAAAAGGTTTGCGAAC
>NW_026998180.1:0-1022 GCF_035044405.1 Drosophila montana | reverse complement strand
GTCCTTCCCAGCTCGGGAGGGATAACCGCAGTTGCGAGGCCATGGCCGCTCCTCGAGGAGGACATTCCGAGCCCTGGCTGGGGCCGATTACAGTTTGCCAGATGGTCGTGGAAGAACGGCGATTCGGCGACGAGGACACGAAAACTCACTCGTGCCCACGGCCCGCGCTGAGACGCCCGACTCAACCTCTCGAGAAGAATTGGAGAATGCGTGGTTCGGCCACGAGGACGCGATGCCCGCACTCGTGCCCATAACACGCGCCGAGACGCCCGGCACTACCTCTCGAAGAGAGTTAGAGGACGCGTGGTTCGGCCAGGGAAGCGAGACGCCGCTCCTAAAGGCATCTTTTGTCACTCGCCAGAAGGCCATGGTGTGTGTGGTCCGAGGACGAGAACACGATGGCAACGCTTTCGTCACCCAAGTCCTGTAGTACGACCGAGGATCCATCCCTAACAGTTCCGAAGACTCCCACAGAGAGCGAGTTGTGGAAGGACATTGTGGACCTCTTTGACGGTATCGACGGATGGGATACCAGCCTGGATTTAGTACTCGAGGAGGAACCTGACACCGATGTCGAGACGGTCGCCCGCAGTGCCGACCTTGAGGTCACGCCGGGGAGCCCCGCCCAGGAACCCGTGCCCGATTCCACCCCCTCAGGCTGGAAGGTGTTTCCCCTTGGAACACCGTTGTCGTCGGGCGTGGTGGACCTAATCGCCAGAGAGGCGCGAATCCGCCGTTTCCGCTGCCGACGTACTCGGTTCCACGTGTCCGACGGGGAGAGCGAGTACAGCGTTACGCTAAACGCGAAAGGCGACGTGACCGTCACCTGTCCGAAGTGAGGGGGGGGTGTGAGGCGGCTAATCAGACCAGCCACCCCACAGTTTTCACGGCAAGGAGCCGTCATCCCTTTGGCCCAAATTACGGCAAGGAGCCGCTGGCGGGAGAACGTATTAATTTTCTTTAGTTATAAGTATTAATTATATTAGGTTAAGATCTTAGTGAAATAAGAGGCAAGGAGCCAT
>NW_026998179.1:0-16199 GCF_035044405.1 Drosophila montana | reverse complement strand
AACAGATAGGCAGGAATACCTACAGCCTCGCATACAGACACAACGGAAGAGACAGACAGGCAGACTTACAGAGAGACAGACAGGCAGACTTACAGAGAGACAGACAGGCAGACTTATAGACAGACAGATATGCAGAACCATACAATCGCAGAAGGACAGTCACACAGACATAGAGAGAGAAAGATAGGCAGACAGACAGGCAGTCCTACAGACAGATAGTCAGACTGAAAAAGAGACAGACAACCATTCAGACAGACCGACATCGAGAGAGAGAGAGAAAGGGAGAGAGACGTATTGACTCGCAGAACAACATATTTCCTGACAGATAGGCAGTCAGACAAAAAGAGGGACTGACTGAAAACAGGCAGACAGACACGCAGATCCACAGACTTGCAGGCATACGGATACACAGGAAGAGAGAGAGATACACAGGCAGACAGGTAGACAGATAGGCAGGAATACCTACAGACAGACAGACACGCAGACAGTGAGACAGGCAGACGGGCAGACAGACAGTCAGGCACACAGATAAACAGACAGAAAGGTAGACAAATTGACTCGCAGACAGTTAGACGCACGGGCAGGGCAGAGACAGAGACAGAGAAAAACAGGCAGACAGACCGTCAGACAGATGGGTAGATAGGCAGACAGACACGAAGACCCACAGACTCGCAGGCATACAGACACACACGAAGCCAGAGAGAGAGAGAGAGAGATACACAGACAAGCAGGTAGACAGATAGGCAGGAATACCTACAGTCTCGCAGACAGTCACATCGGCAGAGGCAGACAGGCAGGCAGATATACAGACAGACAGACATGCAGACATTGAGATAGGCAGGCAGATATACAGACAGACAGACATGCAGACAGTGAGGCAGGCAGGCAGACCGACCGACTCGCAGACATACACACACAGGAAGAGAGAGAGAGATACACAGACAGGCAGGAATACCTACAGGCTCGCAGACAGACACACCGGCAGAGACAGACAGGCAGACATACAGACAGATAGGCATACAGATTGTCACACTGAAAAAGAGACAGACAGACAGGCATACAGACAGACATTCAGACAGTTAGACATAAGAAGAGAAAGAGAGAGTGAGAAAGAGAGAGAGGGAGAGAGAGAGAGAGAGAGAGAGAGAGAGAGAGCGAGAGAGAGAGAGAGAGAGAGAGAGAGAGAGAGAGAGAGAGAGAGAGAGAGAGAGAGAGAGAGAGAGAGAGAGAGAGAGAGAGAGAGAGAGAGAGAGAGAGAGAGAGACAGATAGAAAGAGAAAGAGACCTATTGACGCGCAGACAGAAAGGAAGAACAACATTGTCGCAGACAAACACAGTGAGGCTGACAGGATGATAGGCATTAGAAAAGACAGAGAGACAGACATGCGTAGAAATAGACAGACAGGAAGACAGCCTTACAGATCCGCAGACTGACGGAAAATAAGAACAACGAACAGAGAGACAGGAAGAGAGAGAGAGAGACAGACAGGCAGACAAACAGGCCTACAGAACGTCAGACAGATAGGTAGATGGGCAGACAGACATGCAGACCCACGAACTCACAGACATACAGTCACAAACGATGAGAGAGAGAGACAGATAGGGAGAGAGAGACAGATAGGGAGAGAGAGAGACTGACAAACAGGCAGGCAGACCGGCTGACAGATAGGTATATATCCAGACAGACACGCAGACGCACAGACTCGCAGACATACAGACACACAGGAAGAGAGAGTGACACACATACGGTCAGGCAGACCGATGGGCAGGAATACACCGGCAGAGACAGACAGGCTGATGTACAGGCAGACAGATATGCAGACAGAGAGTCAGTCAGACGGGCAGACAGACAGACAGGCATACAGATAGACAGACAATAAGGCAGACAAATAGACTCGCAGACAGTCAGACGCACGGCCAGAGAGGGAGAGGCAGACAGACAGGCAGATAGGAAAACAGGCAGACAGACACGCAGACTCACTAACAAACAGACAAACAGGAAGAGGGAGAAAGAGATACACAGATAGACAGGCAGACAGATAGGCTGGAATACCTTCAGCCTCGCAGACAGACACATCGGCAGAGACAGACAGGCTGATATACAGACAGACAGACATGCAGACAGAGAGACAGGCAGACGGGCAGACAGGCACACAGATAGACAGACAGAAAGACACACCAATACACTCGCAGACAGTCAAACGCATGGGCAGAGAGAGAGAGAGGCAGACAAGCAGACAGACACGCTGACTCACAAACAAAAACACATATAGGAAGAGAGAGATATATACACAGATAGCCAGGCAGACAGATAGGCAGGAATACCTACAGCCTAGCAGACAGACACATCGGCAAAAACAGGCACACAGATAGACAGACAGAAAGGCAGACCAATAGACTTGCACACAGTCAGACGCATGGGCAGAGAGAGAGAGGCAGACAAGCATAAAGACAGGCAGACCGACCGGCAGACAGACAGACAGGTAGAAAGATAGCAGACGGTCACACAGACCCACAGACTCACAGACATACAGACACACAGGTAGAGAGAGATACACAGACAGATAGACAGGAATACGTATAGCCTCTCAGACAGACACACTGGCAGAGACAGACAGGCTGATATACAGACAGACAGACAGGCAGACAGAGAGACAGGCAGGCAGACAGACAGGCACACAGATAGACAGACAGAAAGGCACACCAATAGACTCGCAGACATCCAGACGCATGGGCAGAGAGAGAGAGGCAGACAAGCAGAAAGACAGGCAGACCGACCGGCAGACAGACACATAGGTAGAAAGATAGCAGACGGTCAGACAGACCCACAGACTAGCAGACATACAGACACACAGACCCACAGACTCGCAGACAGACACACCGGTAGAGACAGACAGGCTGATCTACAGACAGACAGAGAGGCAGGCAGACGGGCAGACAGAGAGACAGGCTGACGGGCAGACAGACAAATAGACACATAGGAAGAGAGAGAGAGTACACGGATAGACAGGCAGACAGATAGGCAGGAATACCTATAGCTTCCTAGACAGACACATCGGCAGAGACAGACAGGCTGATATACAGACAGACAGACATGCAGACAGAGAGACAGGCAGACAGACAGGCACACAGATAGACAGACAGAAATGCAGACCAATAGACTCGCAGGCAGTCAGACGCATGGGCAGAGAGAGAGAGAGGCAGACAAGCGGACAGACAGGCAGACCCACTGGCAGGCAGACAGACAGATATAAAGATAGGCAGACGGTCACACGGACCCACAGACTCGCAGACATACAAACACACAGGTAGAGAGAGATACACAGACAGTCAGGCAGACAGATAGACAGGAAGACCGACCGGCAGGCAGACAAACAGAGAGGAAAACAGGCAGACAGACACGCAGACTTACAAACAAACAGACACATAGGAAGAGAGAGAGATACACAGATAGAGAGGCAGACAGATTGGCAGGAATACCTTCAGCCTCGCAGACAGACACATCGGCAGAGACAGACAGGCTGATATACAGACAGACAGAGAGGCAGGCAGACGGGCAGACAGACAGACAGGCACACAGATAGGCAGACAGAAAGGCAGACCAACAGACTCGCAGACCGTCAGACGCACGGGCAGAAGGAGAGAGGCAGACAAGCAGACAGACAGGCATACCGACCGGCAGACAGACAGACAGAGAGGAAAACAAGCAGACAGACACGCAGACCCACAGACTCACAGACGTACAGACACACAGGTAGAGAGAGATAACACAGACAGTCAGGCAGATGGGTAGACTGGAATACCTACAGCCTCTAGGACAGACACACCGGCAGAGACAGAGAGGCTGATCTACAGACAGACAGTCATGCAGACAGAGAGACAGGCAGACAGGCACACAGTTAGTCAGACAGAAATGCAGATAGAATGGCAGACCAATAGATTCGCAGACAGTCAGACGCACGGGCAGAGAGAGAGAGAGAGCGAGGCAGATAAGCAGACAGACAGGCAGACCCACTGGCAGGCAGACAGACAGATACAAAGATAGGCAGACGGTCACACGGACCCACAGACTCGCAGACATACAGACACACAGGTAGAGAGAGATATACACAGACAGTCAGGCAGACTGATAGACAGGACTACCTACAGCCTCTCAGACAGACACACCGGCAGAGACTGACAGGCTGATCTACACACAGACGGGCAGACAGACAGGCAGACAGACAGACAGGCACACAGATAGAAAGACACAAAGGCAGACCAATAGACTCGCAGACTGTTAGACGCATGGGCAGAGAGAGAGAGAGGCAGACAGGCAGACAGACAGGCAGACCGACCGGCAGGCAGACAAAGAGATAGGAAAACAGGCAGACCGACAAGCAGACCTACAGACAAACAGACACACAGGAAGAGAAGAATACACAGACAGACAGATAGGCAGGAATACCTACAGCCTCGCAGACAGACACACCGGCAGAGACGGACAGCTAGACTTACAGACATACAGATATGTAGACAGAGAGACAGGCAGACGGGCAGACAGACAGACAGGCACACAGATAGGCAGACAGAAAGGCAGACCAACAGACTCGCAGACAGTCAGACGCACGGGTAGAGGGAGAGAGGCAGACAGGCAGACAGATAGGCAGACCGACCGGCAGACAGACATACAGAGAGGAAAACGGGCAGAGAGACACGCAGACCCACAGACTCGCAGTCATACAGACACTGAGGTAGAGAGAGAGAGATACACAGACAGTCAGGCAGACAGATAGACTGGAATACATACAGCCTCTCAGACAGACAAACCGGCAGAGGCAGACAGGCTGATCTACAGACAGACAGACATGCAGACAGAGAGACAGGCAGACAGGCACATAGATACACAGACAGAAAGGCAGACCAATAGACTCGCAGACAGTCAGACGCACGGGCAGTGAGAGAGAGAGAGGCAGACAAGCAGACAGACAGGCAAACCGACCCACAGACAGACAAAGAGATGGGAAAACAGGCAGACAGACACGCAGACTCACAAACAAACAGACACACAGGACGAGAGACAAAGAGATACACAGATAGACAGGCAGACAGATAGACAGGAATACCTACAGGCTCCCAGACTGACACATCGGCAGAGACAGACAGGATAATATGCAAACAGACAGACATGAGACAGAGAGACAGGCAGACGGGCAGACAGACAGACAGGTACACAGATAGACATACAGAAAGGCAGGCAGACAGACCGGCAGACAGACTGACAGATAGGAAGATAGGCAGACGGTCACACAGAACCACAGGACACACAGGAAAAGAGAGAGATACACAGGGAGTCCGGCAGACAGATAGACAGGAATAACTACAGCATCGCAGACAGAAGCACCGGCAGAGAAGGACAGGATAATATACAGACAGACAGACATGCAGACAGAGAGACAGGCACACAGATAGACAGACAGAAAAGCAGACCAATAGACTCGCAGACAGTCTGACGCACGGGCAGAGAGAGAGAGGCAGACAAGCAGACTGACAGACAGACCGACCCGCAGACAGACAGACAGATAGGAAAACAGGCAGACAGACACGCAGACTCACAAACAAACAGACACACAGGAAGAGAGAGAACGAGGTACACAGATAGACAGGCAGACAGATAGGCAGGAATACCTACAGCCTCGCAGACAGACACATCGGCAGAGACAGACAGGCTGATATACAAACAGACAGACATGCAGGCAGAGAGACAGGCAGACGGGCAGACAGACAGACAGGCTCATAGATAGACATAAAGAAGGGCAGCTCAATAGATTCGCAGACAGTCAGACGCACGGACAAAGAGAGAGAGGCAGACAAGCAGACAGACAGGCAGTTCGACCGGCAGACAGAAAAACAGAGAGGAAAACAGGCAGACAGACACGCAGACTCACAGACATACAGACACACAGGTAGAGAGAGAGATACACATACAGTCAGGCAGACAGATGGACAGGAATACCTACAGCCTCTCAGACAGACACACCGGCAAAGACAGACAGGCTGATCTACAGACAGACGGGCAGACAGTCAGGCAGACAGACAGACAGGCACACAGATAGATAGACACAAAGGCAGACCAATAGACTCGCAGACTGTTAGACGCATGGGCAGAGAGAGAGAGAGGCAGACAGGCAGACAGACAGGCAGACCGACCGGCAGGCAGACAAAGAGATAGGAAAACAGGCAGACCGACAAGCAGACCTACAGACAAACAGACACACAGAAAGAGAAGAATACACAGACAGACAGATAGGCAGGAATACCTACAGCCTCGCAGACAGACACACCGGCAGAGACGGACAGCTAGACTTACAGACAGACAGATATGTAGACAGAGAGACAGGCAGACGGGCAGACAGACTGACAGATACACAGATAGACAGACAGAAAGGCAGGCACACAGACCGGCAGACAGACTGACAGATAGGAAGATAGGCAGACGGTCACACACGGTAGAGAGAGAGAGGCAGACAAGCAGACAGACAGGCAAACCGACCCACAGACAGACAAAGAGATGGGAAAACAGGCAGACAGACACGCAGACTCACAAACAAACAGACACACAGGACGAGAGACAAAGAGATACACAGATAGACAGGCAGACAGATAGACAGGAATACCTACAGGCTCCCAGACTGACACATCGGCAGAGACAGACAGGATAATATGCAAACAGACAGACATGAGACAGAGAGACAGGCAGACGGGCAGACAGACAGACAGGTACACAGATAGACATACAGAAAGGCAGGCAGACAGACCGGCAGACAGACTGACAGATAGGAAGATAGGCAGACGGTCACACAGAACCACAGGACACACAGGAAAAGAGAGAGATACACAGGGAGTCCGGCAGACAGATAGACAGGAATAACTACAGCATCGCAGACAGAAGCACCGGCAGAGAAGGACAGGATAATATACAGACAGACAGACATGCAGACAGAGAGACAGGCACACAGATAGACAGACAGAAAAGCAGACCAATAGACTCGCAGACAGTCTGACGCACGGGCAGAGAGAGAGAGGCAGACAAGCAGACTGACAGACAGACCGACCCGCAGACAGACAGACAGATAGGAAAACAGGCAGACAGACACGCAGACTCACAAACAAACAGACACACAGGAAGAGAGAGAACGAGGTACACAGATAGACAGGCAGACAGATAGGCAGGAATACCTACAGCCTCGCAGACAGACACATCGGCAGAGACAGACAGGCTGATATACAAACAGACAGACATGCAGGCAGAGAGACAGGCAGACGGGCAGACAGACAGACAGGCTCATAGATAGACATAAAGAAGGGCAGCTCAATAGATTCGCAGACAGTCAGACGCACGGACAAAGAGAGAGAGGCAGACAAGCAGACAGACAGGCAGTTCGACCGGCAGACAGAAAAACAGAGAGGAAAACAGGCAGACAGACACGCAGACTCACAGACATACAGACACACAGGTAGAGAGGGAGATACACATACAGTCAGGCAGACAGATGGACAGGAATACCTACAGCCTCTCAGACAGACACACCGGCAAAGACAGACAGGCTGATCTACAGACAGACGGGCAGACAGTCAGGCAGACAGACAGACAGGCACACAGATAGATAGACACAAAGGCAGACCAATAGACTCGCAGACTGTTAGACGCATGGGCAGAGAGAGAGAGAGGCAGACAGGCAGACAGACAGGCAGACCGACCGGCAGGCAGACAAAGAGATAGGAAAACAGGCAGACCGACAAGCAGACCTACAGACAAACAGACACACAGAAAGAGAAGAATACACAGACAGACAGATAGGCAGGAATACCTACAGCCTCGCAGACAGACACACCGGCAGAGACGGACAGCTAGACTTACAGACAGACAGATATGTAGACAGAGAGACAGGCAGACGGGCAGACAGACAGACAGATACACAGATAGACAGACAGAAAGGCAGGCACACAGACCGGCAGACAGACTGACAGATAGGAAGATAGGCAGACGGTCACACACGGTAGAGAGAGAGAGGCAGACAAGCAGACAGACAGGCAAACCGACCCACAGACAGACAAAGAGATGGGAAAACAGGCAGACAGACACGCAGACTCACAAACAAACAGACACACAGGACGAGAGACAAAGAGATACACAGATAGACAGGCAGACAGATAGACAGGAATACCTACAGGCTCCCAGACTGACACGTCGGCAGAGACAGACAGGCTAATATGCAAACAGACAGACATGAGACAGAGAGACAGGCAGACGGGCAGACAGACAGACAGGTACACAGATAGACATACAGAAAGGCAGGCAGACAGACCGGCAGACAGACTGACAGATAGGAAGATAGGCTGACGGTCACACAGAACCACAGACTCGCAGACATACAGACACACAGGAAAAGAGAGAGATACACAGGGAGTCCGGCAGACAGATAGACAGGAATAACTACAGCATCGCAGACAGAAGCACCGGCAGAGAAGGACAGGATAATATACAGACAGACAGACATGCAGACAGCAAGACAGGCACACAGATAGACAGACAGAAAAGCAGACCAATAGACTCGCAACAGTCTGACGCACGGGCAGAGAGAGAGAGGCAGACAAGCAGACTGACAGACAGACCGACCCGCAGACAGACAGACAGATAGGAAAACAGGCAGACAGACACGCAGACTCACAAACAAACAGACACACAGGAAGAGAGACCGAGGTACACAGATAGACAGGCAGACAGATTGGCAGGACATACCTACAGCCTCGCAGACAGACACATCGGCAGAGACAGACAGTCTGATATACAAACAGACAGACATGCAGGCAGAGAGACAGGCAGACGGGCAGACAGACAGACAGGCTCATAGATAGACATAAAGAAGGGCAGCTCAATAGATTCGCAGACAGTCAGACGCACGGACAAAGAGAGAGAGGCAGACAAGCAGACAGACAGGCAGTTCGACCGGCAGACAGAAAAACAGAGAGGAAAACAGGCAGACAGACACGCAGACTCACAGACATACAGACACACAGGTAGAGAGAGAGATACACATACAGTCAGGCAGACAGATAGACAGGAATACCTACAGCCTCTCAGACAGACACACCGGCAAAGACAGACAGGCTGATCTACAGACAGACGGGCAGACAGTCAGGCAGACAGACAGACAGGCACACAGATAGAAAGACACAAAAGCAGACCAATAGACTCGCAGACTGTTAGACGTAGGGGCAGAGAGAGAGAGAGAGGCAGACAGGCAGACAGACAGGCAGACCGACCGGCAGGCAGACAAAGAGATAGGAAAACAGGCAGACCGACAAGCAGACCTACAGACAAACAGACACACAGAAAGAGAAGAATACACAGACAGACAGATAGGCAGGAATACCTACAGCCTCGCAGACAGACACACCGGCAGAGACGGACAGCTAGACTTACAGACAGACAGATATGTAGACAGAGAGACAGGCAGACGGGCAGACAGACAGACAGATACACAGATAGACAGACAGAAAGGCAGGCACACAGACCGGCTAGATCAGACTGACAGATAGGAAGATAGGCAGACGGTCACACAGACTCACAAACAAACAAACACACGGGAAGTGACAGAGAGAGATACACAGATGGACAAGCAGACAGATAGGGAGGAATACCTACGGCCTCGCAGACAGACACATCAGCAGACACTGACAGGCTGATATACAAACAGACAGACATGCAGACAGAGAGACAGGCACACAGATAGACAGACAGAAAGGCACACCAATAGACTCGCAGCCAGTCAGTCGCACGGGTAGATAGAGAGGCAGACAAGCAGACAGACAGGCAGACCGACTGGCAAACAGACAAAGAGATAGGAAAACCGGCAGACAGACACGTAGACTCACAAACAAACAGACACTCAGGAAGACAGAGAGAGAGGTACACAGATAGACAGGCAGACAGATAGGCAGAGACGGACAGCCTGATCTACAGACAGACATGCAGACAGAGAGACAGGCCGACAGACAGAGAGGCACATAGATAGACAGACAATCAGGCAGACCAATAGATTCGCAGACAGTCAGATGCATGGGCAGAGAGAAAGAGAGAGAGGCAGATAAGCAGACAGACAAGCAGACCCACAGACAAACAGACACACAGGATGAGAGAGAAACACAGACAGACATGCAGACAGAAGGCAGGAATAACTACAGCCTCGCAGACAGACACACCGGCAGAGACCGACAGCTAAACTTACGGAAAGACAGATATGTAGACAAAGAGACAGGCAGACGGGCAGACAGACAGACAGGTACACAGATAGACAGACAGAAAGGCAGGCAGACAAACCGTCAGACAGACTGACAGATAGGAAGATAGGCAGACGGTCCACAGACCCACAGACTCGCAGACATACAGACACACAGGAAAAGAGAGAGATACACTGAGAGTCCGGCAAACAGATAGACTGGAATACCTACAGCATCGCAGACAGAAGCACCGGCAGAGACAGACAAGCTGATGTACAGACAGACAGACATGCAGACAGAGAGACAGGCAGACGGGCTGGCAGACTGACGGGCACACAGGTAGACAAACAATTAGGCAGACGAATAGACTCGCAGACAGTCAGACTGACGGGCAGAGAGAGAGAGAGGCAGACAGGCAGACAGACGGGCAGACCGACCGGCAGGCAGATAGACAGATAGGAAGATACGCAAACCCACAGACTCTCAGACAAACAGACACATAGGAAGAGAGAGAGAGATACACAGATAGAAAGGCAGACAGATAGGCAGGAATACCTTCAGCCTCGCAGACAGACACATCGGCAGAGACAGACAGGCTGATATACAGACAGACATGCAGACAGAGAGACAGGCAGACGGGCAGACGGGCAGACAGACAGACATACAGATAGACAGGCAGAAAGGCAGACCAATGGACCCGCTGACAGTCAGACGCACGGGCAGAGAGAGACAGATAGGCAGACCGACTGGCAGACAGACAGACAGATAGGAAAACAGGCAGAGAGACACGCAGAACAACAGACTCGCAGTCATACAGACACAAAGGAAGAGAGAGAGAGATACACAGACAGATAGACAGGAATACCTTCAGCCTCGCAGACAAACACATCGGCAGAGACAGACAGGCTGATATACAGACAGACAGACATGCAGACAGAGAGACAGGCAGACGGGCAGACAGACAGACAGGCACACAGATAGACAGACAGAAAGGCAGTCCAATAGACTCGCAGACAGTCAGACGCACGGGCAGAGAGAGACAGACAGGCAGACAGATAGGCAGACCGACCGGCAGACAGACAGACAGAGAGGAAAACGGGCAGAGAGACACGCAGACCCACAGACTCGCATTCATACAGACACAGAGGAAGAGAGAGAGAGATACACAGACAGACAGGCAGACAGATAGGCAGGAATACCTTCAGCCTCGCAGACAGACACATCGGCAGAGACAGACAGGCTGATATACAGACAGACAGACATGCAGACAGAGAGACAGGCAGACGGGCAGACAGACAGGCAGACATACAGATAGACAGGCAGAAAGGCAGACCAATGGACCCGCTTGACAGTCAGACGCACGGGCAGAGAGAGAGACAGACAGGCAGACCAAACTGGCAGACAGACAGACAGATAGGAAAACAGGCAGAGAGACACGCAGACCCACAGCCTCGCAGTCATACAGACACAGAGGAAGAGAGCGAGAGAGCTACACAGACAGACAGGCAAACAGATAGGCAGGAATACCTTCAGCCTCGCAGACAGACACATCGGCAGAGACAGACAGGATGATATACAGACAGACAGACATGCAGACAGAGAAACAGGCAGTCGGGCAGACAGACAGACAGGCACACAGATAGACACCCAAAAAGGCAGACCAATAGACTCGCAGACAGTCAGACATACGGGCAGAGAGAGAGAGGCAGACAAGCAGAAAGACAGGCAGACCGACCCTCACACAAACAGATAGGTAGAAAGATAGCAGACGGTCACACAGACCCACAGACTCGCAGACATACAGACACACAGGTAGAGAGAGAGATTTACAGACAGTCAGGCAGAGAGATAGACAGGAATACCTTAAGGCTCTCAGACAGACACACCGGCAGAGACAGACAGGCTGATATACAGACAGACAGACATGCAGACAGAGAGACAGGCAGACGGGCAGTCAGACAGACAGACAGACAGACAGATAGACAGGCAGAAAGGCAGACCAATGGACCCGCTGACAGTCAGACGCACGGGCAGAGAGAGATAGACAGGCAGACCGACTGGATGACAGACAGACAGAGAAGAAATCGGGCAGAGCGACACGCAGACCCACAGACTCGCATTTATACAGACACAGAGGAAGAGAGAGAGAGATACACAGACAGACAGGCAGACAGATAGGCAGGAATACCTACAGCCTTGCAGACAGACACATCGGCAGAGACATACAGGCTGATATACAGACAGACAGACAGACATGCAGACAGAGAGACAGGCAGACGGGCAGACGGGCAGACAGACAGACAGACAGACAGATAGACAGGCAGAAAGGCAGACCAATGGACCCGCTGACAGTCAGACGCACGGGCAGAGAGAAAGAGGCAGACAGACACGCAGACCGACCGGCAGACAGACAGACAGAGAAGAAAACTGGCAGACCGACTGGCAGACAGACATACAGGTAAAAGGATAGCAGACGGTCACAAAGACCCACAGACGCAGACATACAGACACACAGGTAGAAAGAGATACAAAGACAGTCAGGCAGACAGATAGACAGGAATACCTATAGCCTCTCAGACAGACACACTGGCAGAGACAGACAGGCTAATATACAGACCGACAGACATGCAGACAGAGAGACAGGCAGACAGACAGACAGGCACACAGATAGACAGACAGAAAGGCACACCAATAGACTCGCAGACAGTCAGACGCATGGGCAGAAAAAGAGAGGCAGACAGACACGCAGACCGACCGGCAGACAGACAGACAGAGAGGACAACGGGCAGAGCGACACGCAGACCCACAGACTCGCATTCATACAGACACAGAGGAAGAGAGAGAGAGATACACAGACAGACAGGCAGACAGATAGGCAGGAATACCTTCAGCCTTCAGACAGACACATCGGCAGAGACATACAGGCTGATATACAGACAGACAGACAGACATGCAGACAGAGAAACAGGCAGACGGGCAGACGGGCAGACAGACAGACACACAGACAGATAGAAAGGCAGACCAATGGACCCGCTGACAGTCAGACGCACGGGCAGAGAGAGACAGACAGGCAGACCGACTGGCAGACAGACAGACAGATAGGAAAACAGGCAGAGAGATACGCAGACCCACAGCCTCGCAGTCATACAGACACAGAGGAAGAGAGAGAGAGCTACACAGACAGACAGGCAGACCGACCGGCAGATAGAGAAACAGAGAGGAAACAGGCAGAAAGACACACAGACCCACAGACAAACAGACACACAGGTAGGGAGAGAGATACACAGACAGTTGGACAGGAATACGTACTGCCTCTCAGATAGACACACCGGCAGAGACAGACAGGCTGATCTACAGACAGACAGACACGCAGACGGAGAGACAGGCAGACGGGCAGACAGACAAACAGCCATACAAATAGACAGACAATCAGGCAGACCAATAGACTCGCAGACAGTCAGGCGCACGGGCAGAGAAACAGAGAGAGGCAGACAGAGAGACAGACAGGCAGACCGACCGTCAGGTAGACAGACAGATAGGAAAACATGCAGACAGACACGCAGACCCCTAGACCCCTCGCAGACATACAGACACACAGCAAAAGGGAGAGATACACCGGGAGTCCGGCAGACAGATAGATAGGAATACCTTCAGCATCGCAGACAGACGCACCGGCAGAGACAGAAAGAATGATATACAGACAGACAGGCATGTAGACAGAGAGACAGGCACACAGATAGACAGACAGAAAAGCTGACCAATACTGACGCACGGGCAGAGAGAGAGGCAGACAATCAGACAGACAGGCAAGATAACAGGCAGACAGACACGCAGACTCACAAACAAACAGACACATAAGAAGAGAGAGAGAGAGATACACAGATAGACAGGCAGACAGATAGGCAGGAATACCTACAGCCTCGCAGACAGACACATCGGCAGAGACAGACAGGCTGATATACAAACAGACAGACATGCAGACAGACAGACAGGCGCACAGATAGACAGACAGAAAGGCAGACCAATAGACTAGCAGACAATCAGACGCACGGGCACAGAGGGAGAGGCAGAAAGCAGACATACCGGCAGACCGACCGGCAGACAGACAGACATATAAGAATACAGGCAGACAGACAGGCAGACCCACAGACACACAGGAAGAGAGGGATACACAGACAGTCAGGCAGACAGATAGACAGGAATACCTACAGATTCGCAGAGAGAGAGATACACAGATAGAAAGGCAGACAGAAAGGCAGGAATACCTACAGCCTCGCAGACAAACACATCGGCGGAGACAGACAGGCTGATATACAGACTGACAGATATGTAGACAGCGGGACAGGCAGACGGGCTGACTGACAGACTGGTACACAGATAGACAGACAGAAAGGCAGGCAGACACACCGGCAGAGACGGACAGATAGGAAGATAGGCAGACGGTCCACAGACTCGCAGACATTCAGACACACAGGAAAAGAGAGAGATACACTGAGAGTCCGGCAGACAGATAGACTGGAATACCTACAGCATCGCAGACAGAAGCACCGGCAGAGACAGACAGGCTGATGTACAGACAGACAGACATGCAGACAGAGGGACAGGCAGACGGGTTGACAGACTGACGGGCACACAGGTAGACAAACAATAAGGCAGACCAATAGACTCGCAGACAGTCAGACTCACGGGCAGAGAGAGAGAAAGGCAGACAGGCAGACAGACGGGCAGACCGACCGGCAGGCAGATAGACAGATAGGAAGACAGACAGGCGGATACGCAATCCCACAGACTCTCAGACAATCAGACACATAGGAAGAGAGAGAGAGATACACAGATAGAAAAGCAGACAGATAGGCAGGAATACCTTCAGCCTCGCATACAAACACATCGGCGGAGACAGACAGGCTGATATACAGACAGACAGACATGCAGATAGAGAGACAGGCAGACGGGCAGACAGACAGACAGGCACACAGACAGGCAGACAGAAAGGCAGACCAATAGACTCGCAGACAGTCAGACGCACGGGCAGAGAGAGAGAGGCAGACAGACACGCAGACCGACATGGCAGACAGACAGACAGGTAAAAGGATAGCAGACGGTCACACAGACCTACAGACGCAGACATACAGACACACAGGTAGAAAGAGATACAAAGACAGTCAGGCAGACAGATAGACAGGAATACCTATAGCCTCTCAGACAGACACACTGGCAGAGACAGACAGGCTGATATACAGACCGACAGACATGCAGACAGAGAGACAGGCAGACAGACAGACAGGCACACAGATAGACAGACAGAAAGGCACACCAATAGACTCGCAGACAGTCAGACGCATGGGCAGAGAGAGAGAGGCAGAAAAGCAGACAGACAGGCAGACCGACCGGCAGACAGACAGACAGAGAAGAAAACAGGCAGACAGACACGCAGACTCAAAAACAAAAAGACACATAGGAAGAGATAGAGAGATATACACAGATAGACAGGCAGCACGATAGGAAGGAATACCTACAGCCTCGCAGACGAACACATCGGCAGAGACAGACAGACAGGCACACAGATAGACAGACAGAAAGGCAGACCAATAGACTAGCAGACAGTCAGACGCACGGGCAGAGAGTGAGTGGCAGACAAGCAGAAAGACAGGCAGACCGACCCTCAGACAGACAGAGAGGTAGAAAGATAGCAGACGGTCACACAGACCCACAGACTCGCAGACATACAGACACACAGGTAGAGAGAGAGATTTACAGACAGTCAGGCAGAGAGATAGACAGGAATACCTTAAGGCTCTCAGACAGACACACCGGCAGAGACAGACAGGCTGATCTTCAGACAGACAGAAATGCAGACAGAGGGATAGGCAGACGGGCAGACAGACATACAGACAGACAGAAAGGCAGACCAATAGACCCGCTGACAGTCAGACGCA
>NW_026998178.1:0-11225 GCF_035044405.1 Drosophila montana | reverse complement strand
AGGCACAGAGATAGACAAACAGAAAGGCAGACCAATAGACTCGTAGATAGTCAGACGCACGGGCAGAGAGAGAGAGAATCAGACAGGCATACCGACCGGCAGACATATAGGAAAACAGACAGACAGACACACAGACCTACAGACTCGCAGACATAGAGACACATAAGAAGAGAGAGAGATACACAGACAGGCAGGCCGACAGACAGATAGGAAAACAGGCAGACAGCCAGACAGATAGGAAAACAGTCAGTTAGACACGCAGATCCACCGACTTGCAAACATAAAGACACACAGGATGAGAGAGATAGATACACAGACAGGCACGTAGACAGATAGGCAGGAACACTTACAGCCTCGCAGACAGACACACCGGCAGAGGCAGACAGACAGATATACGCACAGACAGACATGCAGACAGAGAGACTGGCAGACGCTCAGACAGACAGACGCACGGGCAGAGAGAGAGAGGCAGACAAGCAGACAGACCTTAGGGCAGAGAGAGAGAGAGAGCAGACAGACAAACAGATAGGATAACAGGCAGACAGACACGCAGACCCACAGACTCGCAGACATACAGACACACAGGAAGAGAGAGAGAGAGAGAGAGATAGAGATAGAGAGAGAGAGAGAGAGAGAGAGAGAGAAACAGATAAAGAGAAACAGAGACAGATAGGGAGAGAGAGAGACAGACAAACAGGCAAAGAGACCGGCAGTCAGACAGCCAGATAGGTAGATAGGCAGACAGACACGCAGACCCACAGACTCACAGACATACAGACACACAGGAAGAGAAAGAGGGACAGATAGGGAGAGAGAAAGACAGATAGGGAGTGAGAGAGACAGACAAACAGGCAGACAGACCGGCAGACAGACAGACAGATAGGTATATATGCAGACAGACACGCAGACATACAGACACACAGGAAGAGAGAGTGACACACAGACAGTCAGGCAGAAAGATAGGCAGGAATACCTGCAGCCTCACAGACTGTCACACCAGTAGAGACGCTAAGGCAGATATACAGACAGACAGACATGCAGACACAGAGACAGAAAGGCAGATATACAGACAGACAGACATGCAGACACAGAGACAGGCAGACGGACAGACTATAAGACGCGCGGGCAGAGAGAGAGGCAGACAAGCAGACAGACAGACAGATAGGAAAACAGGCAGACAGCCAGACAGATAGGAAAACAGTCAGTTAGACACGCAGATCCACAGACTTGCAAACATAAAGACACACAGGATGAGAGAGATAGATACACAGACAGGCACGTAGACAGATAGGCAGGAACACCTACAGCCTCTCAGACAGGAAAGAGAGAGAGAGAGAGAGAGAGATAAAGGGAGAGAGAGAGACAGACAAACAAGCGGAGAGACCGGCAGACAGACAGACAGATAGGTAAACCCACAGACAGGCATGCAGACAGTGAGACAGGCAGGCAGATATACAGACAGACGGACATGCAGACAGTGAGACTGGCAGACAGGCACACAGATAGACAGACAGAAAGGCAGGCAAAAAGACAGAAAAACAGACAAATTGACTCCTAGACAGTCCGACGTACGGGCAGAGACAGAGACAGATAGGCAGACAGACAGGCAGACCGAACGGCAGACAGACAGACAGATAGGAAAGCAGGCAGACAGACACGCAGATCCACAGACTTGCAGACATACACTAACAGGAAAAGAGAGAGATACACAGACACACAGGAATACCTATAGCCTCGCAGACAGATACACCGGCAGAGACGGACAGGCAGACATACAGACAGATAGATAGGCATACAGATTGTCAGATTGAAAAAGAGACAGACAGACAGGCATACAGACAGACATTCAGACAGTTAGACATAAGAAGAGAAAGAGAGAAAGAGAGAGAGAGAAAGAGACAGAGAGAGAGAGAGAGAGACAGAGAGAGAGATAGAGAGAGAGATGAGATGAGAGAGAGAAAGAGATAGAAAGACAGTAAGATAGAGAGAGAGAGAGAGAGTGAGAGAGAGAGATAGAGATAGAGATAGAGAGAGAGACAGACCTATTGACTCGCAGACAGATAATTATAACAACAGATTCGCAGACAGACATAGAGAGGCTGACAGGATGATAGGCATTCAAACAGACAGAGGGACAAACATTTTCTACGCAGACAGGAAGACAGCCCTAAAGACCCGCAGACTGACGGATAATAAGGAAAACAGACGGGCAGAGAGAGAGACAGACAGGCAGACCGACCGGCAGACAGACAGATAGGTAGAAAGATAGCAGACGGTCACACAGACCCACAGACTCGCAGACATACAGACACACAGGTAGAGAGAGAGATACACAGACAGTCAAACAGACAGATAGACAGGAAGACCGTCCGGCAGACAGACAGACAGAGAGGAAAACAGGCAGACAGACACGCAAACTTACAAACAAACAGACACATAGGAAGAGAGAGAGAGATACACAGACAGTCAGGCAGACAGATAGACAGGAATGCCTACAGCCTCTTAGACAGACACAACGGCGGAGACAGAGAGGCTGATCTACAGACAGAAAGACATGCAGACAGAGAGACAGGCAGACAGACACACAGGCAGACAGACAGACAGGCACTCAGATAGAGAGATAGAAAGGCAGACCAATAGACTCGCAGACAGTCAGACGCACGGGCAGAGAGGGAGAGGCAGACAGACAGGCAGACCGACCGGCAGACTGACAGACAGATAGGAAAACAGGCAGACAGACACGCAGACTCACAAACAAACAGACACACAGGAAGAGAGAGAAAGAGATACACAGATAGACAGGCGTACAGATAGGCTGGAATACCTTCAGCCTCGCAGACAGACACATCGGCAGAGACAGACAGGCTGATATACAGACAGACAGACATGCAGACAGAGAGACAGGCAGACGGGCAGACAGGCACACAGATAGACAGACAGAAAGACACACCAATAGACTCGCAGACAGTCAAACGCATGGGCAGAGAGAGAGAGAGGCAGACAAGCAGACAAACACGCTGACTCACAAACAAAAACAAATATAGGAAGAGAGAGATATATACACAGATAGACAGGCAGACAGATAGGCAGGAATACCTACAGCCTAGCAGACCGACACGTCGGCAAAAACAGGCACACAGATAGACAGACAGAAAGGCAGACCAATAGACTTGCAGACAGTCAGACGCATGGGCAGAGAGAGAGGCAGACAAGCATAAAGACAGGCAGACCGACCGGCAGACAGACAGACAGGTAGAAAGATAGCAGACGGTCACACAGACCCACAGACTCACAGACATACAGACACACAGGTAGAGAGAGATACACAGACAGATAGACAGGAATACGTAAAGCCTCTCAGACAGACACACTGGCAGAGACAGACAGGCTGATATACAGACAGACAGACATGCAGACAGAAAGGCAGGCAGACGGGCAGACAGACAGACAGGCACACAGATAGGCAGACAGAAAGGCAGACCAACAGACTCGCAGACCGTCAGACGCACGGGCGGAAGGAGAGAGGCAGACAAGCAGACAGACAGGCATACCGACCGGCAGACAGACAGACAGAGAGGAAAACAAGCAGACAGACAAGCAGACCCACAAACTCACAGACATACAGATACACAGGTAGAGAGAGATAACACAGACAGTCACGCAGATGGGTAGACTGGAATACCTACAGCCTCTAAGACAGACACACCGGCAGAGACAGACAGGCTGATCTACAGACAGACAGACATGCAGACAGAGAGACAGGCAGACGGGCAGACAGACAGACAGGCACACAGTTAGACAGACAGAAATGCAGATAGAATGGCAGACCAATAGATTCGCAGACAGTCAGACGCACGGGCAGAGAGAGAGAGAGGCAGATAAGCAGCCAGACAGGCAGACCCACTGGCAGGCAGACAGACAGATATAAAGATAGGCAGACGGTCACACGGACCCACAGACTCTCAGACATACAGACACACAGGTAGAGAGAGATATACACAGACAGTCAGGCAGACAGATAGACAGGACTACCTACAGCCTCTCAGACAGACACACCGGCAGAGACTGACAGGCTGATCTACACACAGACGGGCAGACAGACAGGCAGACAGACAGACAGGCACACAGATAGAAAGACACAAAGGCAGACCAATAGACTCGCAGACTGTCAGACGCACGGGCAGAGAGAGAGAGAGAGGCAGACAAGCAGACAGACAGGCAGACCGACCCACTGACAGACAAAGAGATGAGAAAACAGGCAGACAGACACGCAGACTCACAAACAAACAGACACACAGGACAAGAGAGAAAGAGATACACAGATAGACAGGCAGACAGATAGACAGGAATACCTACAGGCTCCCAGACTGACACATCGGCAGAGACAGACAGGCTAATATGCAAACAGACAGACATGAGACAGAGAGACAGGCAGACGGGCAGACGGGCAGACAGACAGACAGGTACACAGATAGACATACAGAAAGGCAGGCAGACAGACCGGCAGAAAGACTGACAGATAGGAAGATAGGCAGACGGTCACACAGAACCACAGACTCGCAGACATACAGACACACAGGAAAAGAGAGAGATACACAGGGAGTCCGGCAGACAGATAGACAGGAATAACTACAGCATCGCAGACAGAAGCACCGGCAGAGTAGGACAGGATAATGTACAGACAGACAGACATGCAGACAGAGAGACAGGCACACAGATAGACAGACAGAAAAGCAGACCAATAGACTCGCAGACCGTCAGACGCACGGGCAGAGAGAGAGAGGCAGACAAGCAGACTGACAGACAGACCGACCCGCAGACAGACAGACAGATAGGAAAACAGGCAGACAGACACGCAGACTCACAAACAAACAGACACACAGGAAGAGAGGGAACGAGGTACACAGATAGACAGGCAGACAGATAGGCAGGAATACCTACAGCCTCGCAGACAGACACATCGGCAGAGACAGACAGGCTGATATACAAACAGACAGACATGCAGGCAGAGAGACAGGCAGACGGGCAGACAGACAGACAGGCTCATTGATAGACATAAAGAAGGGCAGATCAATAGATTCGCAGACAGTCAGACGCACGGACAAAGAGAGAGAGGCAGACAAGCAGACAGACAGGCAGTCCGACCGGCAGACAGAAAAACAGAGAGGAAAACAGGCAGACAGACACGCAGACCCACAGACTCACAGACATACAG
Source organism: Drosophila montana (assembly GCF_035044405.1). Taxonomy (NCBI): domain Eukaryota; kingdom Metazoa; phylum Arthropoda; class Insecta; order Diptera; family Drosophilidae; genus Drosophila; species Drosophila montana. The sequence continues at coordinate 6,010 of NW_026998178.1, read as the reverse complement.
ACACACAGGTAGAGAGAGATACACAGACAGTCAGGCAGACAGATGGACAGGAATACCTACAGCCTCTCAGACAGACACACCGGCAGAGACTGACAGGCTGATCTACAGACAGACAGACATGCAGACAGACAGACAGACAGACAGGCACACAGATAGACAGACAAAAAGGCAGACCAATAGACTCGCAGACAGTCAGACGCATGGGCAGAGAGAGAGACAGGCAGACAGGCAGGCAGACAAAGAGATAGGAAAACAGGCAGACCGACAAGCAGACCTACAGACAAACAGACACACAGAAAGAGAAGAATACACAGACAGACAGATAGGCAGGAATACCTACAGCCTCGCAGACAGACACACCGGCAGAGACGGACAGCTAGACTTACAGACAGACAGATATGTAGACAGAGAGACAGGCAGACGGGCAGACAGACAGACAGATACACAGATAGACAGACAGAAAGGCAGGCACACAGACCGGCAGACAGATAGGAAGATAGGCAGACGGTCACACAGACTCACAAACAAACAGACACACGGAGTGTGACAGAGAGAGATACACAGATGGACAGGCAGACAGATAGGCAGGAATACCTACGGCCTCGCAGACAGACAAATCGGCAGACACAGACAGGCTGATATACAAACAGACAGACATGCAGACAGAGAGACAGGCAGACAGGCACACAGATAGACATACAGAAGGGCAGATCAATAGACTCTCAGACAGTCAGACGCACGGACAAAGAGAGAGAGGCAGACAAGCAGACAGACAGGCAGACCGACCGGCAGACAAAAAAACAGAGAGGAAACAGGCAGACAGACACACAGATCCACAGACTCGCAGACATACAGACACACAGGTAGAGAGAGAGATACACAGACAGTCAAACAGACAGATAGACAGGAAGACCGTCCGGCAGACAGACAGACAGAGAGGAAAACAGGCAGACAGACACGCAAACTTACAAACAAACAGACACATAGGAAGAGAGAGAGAGATACACAGACAGTCAGGCAGACAGATAGACAGGAATGCCTACAGCCTCTTAGACAGACACAACGGCGGAGACAGAGAGGCTGATCTACAGACAGAAAGACATGCAGACAGAGAGACAGGCAGACAGACACACAGGCAGACAGACAGACAGGCACTCAGATAGAGAGATAGAAAGGCAGACCAATAGACTCGCAGACAGTCAGACGCACGGGCAGAGAGGGAGAGGCAGACAGACAGGCAGACCGACCGGCAGACTGACAGACAGATAGGAAAACAGGCAGACAGACACGCAGACTCACAAACAAACAGACACACAGGAAGAGAGAGAAAGAGATACACAGATAGACAGGCGTACAGATAGGCTGGAATACCTTCAGCCTCGCAGACAGACACATCGGCAGAGACAGACAGGCTGATATACAGACAGACAGACATGCAGACAGAGAGACAGGCAGACGGGCAGACAGGCACACAGATAGACAGACAGAAAGACACACCAATAGACTCGCAGACAGTCAAACGCATGGGCAGAGAGAGAGAGAGGCAGACAAGCAGACAAACACGCTGACTCACAAACAAAAACAAATATAGGAAGAGAGAGATATATACACAGATAGACAGGCAGACAGATAGGCAGGAATACCTACAGCCTAGCAGACCGACACGTCGGCAAAAACAGGCACACAGATAGACAGACAGAAAGGCAGACCAATAGACTTGCAGACAGTCAGACGCATGGGCAGAGAGAGAGGCAGACAAGCATAAAGACAGGCAGACCGACCGGCAGACAGACAGACAGGTAGAAAGATAGCAGACGGTCACACAGACCCACAGACTCACAGACATACAGACACACAGGTAGAGAGAGATACACAGACAGATAGACAGGAATACGTAATGCCTCTCAGACAGACACACTGGCAGAGACAGACAGGCTGATATACAGACAGACAGACATGCAGACAGAAAGGCAGGCAGACGGGCAGACAGACAGACAGGCACACAGATAGGCAGACAGAAAGGCAGACCAACAGACTCGCAGACCGTCAGACGCACGGGCGGAAGGAGAGAAGCAGACAAGCAGACAGACAGGCATACCGACCGGCAGACAGACAGACAGAGAGGAAAACAAGCAGACAGACAAGCAGACCCACAAACTCACAGACATACAGATACACAGGTAGAGAGAGATAACACAGACAGTCACGCAGATGGGTAGACTGGAATACCTACAGCCTCTAAGACAGACACACCGGCAGAGACAGACAGGCTGATCTACAGACAGACAGACATGCAGACAGAGAGACAGGCAGACGGGCAGACAGACAGACAGGCACACAGTTAGACAGACAGAAATGCAGATAGAATGGCAGACCAATAGATTCGCAGACAGTCAGACGCACGGGCAGAGAGAGAGAGAGGCAGATAAGCAGCCAGACAGGCAGACCCACTGGCAGGCAGACAGACAGATATAAAGATAGGCAGACGGTCACACGGACCCACAGACTCTCAGACATACAGACACACAGGTAGAGAGAGATATACACAGACAGTCAGGCAGACAGATAGACAGGACTACCTACAGCCTCTCAGACAGACACACCGGCAGAGACTGACAGGCTGATCTACACACAGACGGGCAGACAGACAGGCAGACAGACAGACAGGCACACAGATAGAAAGACACAAAGGCAGACCAATAGACTCGCAGACTGTCAGACGCACGGGCAGAGAGAGAGAGAGAGGCAGACAAGCAGACAGACAGGCAGACCGACCCACTGACAGACAAAGAGATGAGAAAACAGGCAGACAGACACGCAGACTCACAAACAAACAGACACACAGGACAAGAGAGAAAGAGATACACAGATAGACAGGCAGACAGATAGACAGGAATACCTACAGGCTCCCAGACTGACACATCGGCAGAGACAGACAGGCTAATATGCAAACAGACAGACATGAGACAGAGAGACAGGCAGACGGGCAGACGGGCAGACAGACAGACAGGTACACAGATAGACATACAGAAAGGCAGGCAGACAGACCGGCAGAAAGACTGACAGATAGGAAGATAGGCAGACGGTCACACAGAACCACAGACTCGCAGACATACAGACACACAGGAAAAGAGAGAGATACACAGGGAGTCCGGCAGACAGATAGACAGGAATAACTACAGCATCGCAGACAGAAGCACCGGCAGAGTAGGACAGGATAATGTACAGACAGACAGACATGCAGACAGAGAGACAGGCACACAGATAGACAGACAGAAAAGCAGACCAATAGACTCGCAGACCGTCAGACGCACGGGCAGAGAGAGAGAGGCAGACAAGCAGACTGACAGACAGACCGACCCGCAGACAGACAGACAGATAGGAAAACAGGCAGACAGACACGCAGACTCACAAACAAACAGACACACAGGAAGAGAGGGAACGAGGTACACAGATAGACAGGCAGACAGATAGGCAGGAATACCTACAGCCTCGCAGACAGACACATCGGCAGAGACAGACAGGCTGATATACAAACAGACAGACATGCAGGCAGAGAGACAGGCAGACGGGCAGACAGACAGACAGGCTCATTGATAGACATAAAGAAGGGCAGATCAATAGATTCGCAGACAGTCAGACGCACGAACAAAGGAGAGAGAGGCAGACAAGCAGACAGACAGGCAGTCCGACCGGCAGACAGAAAAACAGAGAGGAAAACAGGCAGACAGACACGCAGACCCACAGACTCACAGACATACAGACACACAGGTAGAGAGAGATACACAGACAGTCAGGCAGACAGATGGACAGGAATACCTACAGCCTCTCAGACAGACACACCGGCAGAGACTGACAGGCTGATCTACAGACAGACAGACATGCAGACAGACAGACAGACAGACAGGCACACAGATAGACAGACAAAAAGGCAGACCAATAGACTCGCAGACAGTCAGACGCATGGGCAGAGAGAGAGAGAGCAGGCAGACAGACAGGCAGACCGACCGGCAGGCAGACAAAGAGATAGGAAAACAGGCAGACCGACAAGCAGACCTACAGACAAACAGACACACAGAAAGAGAAGAATACACAGACAGACAGATAGGCAGGAATACCTACAGCCTCGCAGACAGACACACCGGCAGAGACGGACAGCTAGACTTACAGACAGACAGATATGTAGACAGAGAGACAGGCAGACGGGCAGACAGACAGACAGATACACAGATAGACAGACAGAAAGGCAGGCACACAGACCGGCAGACAGATAGGAAGATAGGCAGACGGTCACACAGACTCACAAACAAACAGACACACGGAGTGTGACAGAGAGAGATACACAGATGGACAGGCAGACAGATAGGCAGGAATACCTACGGCCTCGCAGACAGACAAATCGGCAGACACAGACAGGCTGATATACAAACAGACAGACATGCAGACAGAGAGACAGGCAGACAGGCACACAGATAGACATACAGAAGGGCAGATCAATAGACTCTCAGACAGTCAGACGCACGGACAAAGAGAGAGAGGCAGACAAGCAGACAGACAGGCAGACCGACCGGCAGACAAAAAAACAGAGAGGAAACAGGCAGACAGACACACAGATCCACAGACTCACAGACATACCGACAAACAGGTAGGGAGAGAGATACACAGACAGTCAGGCAGACAGATGGACAGGAATACGTACTGCCTCTCAGACAGACACACTGGCAGAGACAGACAGGCTGATCTACACACAGACAGACAGGCAGGCAGACTGCAGATAGGAAGACAGGCACACAGGACGAGAGAGAAATAAACACATACAGGCAGGCAGACAGATTGGCAGGAATACCTAAAGCCTTGCAGACAGACACACCGGCAGAGACAGACAGGCTGATATACAGACAGACAGTTATGCAGACAGAGAGACAGGCACACAGATAGACAGACAGAAAGGCACACCAATAAACTCGCAGCCAGTCAGTCGCACGGGTAGATAGAGAGGCAGACTAGCAGACAGACAGGCAGACCGACTGGCAAACAGACAAAGAGATAGGAAAACAGGCAGACAGACACGTAGACTCACAAACAAACAGACACTCAGGAAGACAGAGAGAGAGATACACAGATAGACAGGCAGACAGATAGGCAGAGACGGACAGCCTGATCTACAGACAGACATGCAGACAGAGAGACAGGCCGACAGACAGAGAGGCACATAGATAGACAGACAATCAGGCAGACCAATAGATTCGCAGACAGTCAGATGCATGGGCAGAGAGAAAGAGAGAGAGGCAGATAAGCAGACAGACAGGCAGACCGACTGGCAGGCAGACAAAGAGATAGGAAAACGGGCAGACAGACAAGCAGACCCACAGACAAACAGACACACAGGAAGAGAGAGATACACAGACAGACAGGCAGACAGATAGGCAGGAATAACTACAGCCTCGCAGACAGACACACCGGCAGAGACCGACAGCTTAACTTACGGAAAGACAGATATGTAGACAAAGAGACAGGCAGACGGGCAGACAGACAGACAGGTACCCAGATAGACAGACAGAAAGGCAGGCAGACAAACCGGCAGACAGACTGACAGATAGGAAGATAGGCAGACGGTCCACAGACCCACAGACTCGCAGACATACAGACACACAGGAAAAGAGAGAGATACACTGAGAGTCCGGCAGACAGATAGACTGGAATACCTACAGCATCGCAGACAGAAGCACCGGCAGAGACAGACAGGCTGATGTACAGACAGACAGACATGCAGACAGAGAGACAGGCAGACGGGCTGGCAGACTGACGGGCACACAGGTAGACAAACAATAAAGCAGACCAATAGACTCGCAGACAGTCAGACTGACGGGCAGAGAGAGAGAGAGGCAGACAGGCAGACAGACGGGCAGACCGACCGGCAGGCAGTTAGACAGATAGGAAGATGCGCAAACCCACAGACTCTCAGACAAACAGACACATAGGTAGAGAGATAGAAAGGCAGACAGATAGG
>NW_026998177.1:0-5117 GCF_035044405.1 Drosophila montana | reverse complement strand
CAGACAGACAGACAGGCACACAGATAGACAGACAGAAAGGCAGACCAATAGACTCGCAGACAGTCAGACGCACGGGCAGAGAGAGAGAGGCAGACAAGCAGGAAGGCATGCAGACCGACCGGCAGACAGGTAGAAAGATGGCAGACGGTCACACAGACTCGCAGACATACAGGTAGAGAGAGAGGTACACTGACAGTCAGGCAGACAGATAGACAGGAATACCTACAGCCTCTCAGACAGACACACAGGCAGAGACAGACAGGCTGATCTACAGACAGACAGACATGCAGACAAAGAGACAGGCAGACGGGCAGACAGACAGACAGACAGACATACAGATAGACAAGCAGAAAGGCAGACCTATGGACCCGCTGACAGTCAGACGCACGGGCAGAGAGAGACAGACAGGCAGACCGACTGGCAGACAGACAGACAGATAGGAAAACAGGCAGAGAGATACGCAGACCCACAGCCTCGCAGTCATACAGACACAGAGGAAGAGAGAGAGAGCTACACAGACAGACAGGCAGACCGACCGGCAGACAGAAAAACAGAGAGGAAACAGGCAGACAGACACACAGACCCACAGACAAACAGACACACAGGTAGGGAGAGAGATACACAGACAGTTGGACAGGAATACGTACTGCCTCTCAGACAGACACACCGGCAGAGACAGACAGGCTGATCTACAGACAGACAGACACGCAGACGGGCAGACAGACAGACATCCATACAAATAGACAGACAATCAGGCAGACCAATAGACTCGCAGACAGTCAGGCGCACGGGCAGAGAGACAGAGAGAGGCAGACTGAGAGACAGACAGGCAGACCGACCGTCAGGTAGACAGACAGATAGGAAAACATGCAGACAGACTTACAGACATACAGACACACAGCAAAAGGGAGAGATACACCGGGAGTCCGGCAGACAGATAGATAGGAATACCTGCAGCATCGCAGACAGACGCACCGGCAGAGACAGAAAGAATGATATACAGACAGACAGACATGTAGACAGAGAGACAGGCACACAGATAGACAGACAGAAAAGCTGACCAATAGACTAGCAGACAGTCAGACGCACGGGCAGAGAGAGAGGCAGACAAGCAGACAGACAGGCAAGATAACAGGCAGACAGACACGCAGACTCACAAACAAACAGACACATAGGAAGAGAGAGAGAGAGATACACAGATAGACAGGCAGACAGATAGGCAGGAATACCTACAGCCTCGCAGACAGACACATCGGCAGAGACAGACAGGCTGATATACAAACAGACAGACGTGCAGACAGATAGACAGGCGCACAGATAGACAGACAGAAAGGCAGACCAATAGACTAGCAGACAATCAGACGCACGGGCAGAGAGGGAGAGGCAGAAAGCAGACATACCGGCAGACCGACCGGCAGACAGACAGACATATAAGAATACAGGCAGACAGACACGCAGACCCACAGACTCGCGGACATACACACTCACAGGTAGAGAGAGAGATACATAGAAAGTCAGGAAGAGAGATAGACAGGAATACTTACAGCCTCTCAGACAGACACACCGGCAGAGATAGACAGTCTGATCTACAGACAGACAGACATGCAGACAGACAGACAGACAGACAGACAGGCAGAAAGATAGACAGACAGAAAGGCAGACCAATAGACTCGCAGACAGTCTGGCAGAGAGAGAGAGAGGCAGACAGACAGGCAGACCCACAGACACACAGGAAGAGAGAGATACACAGACAGACAGGCAGACAGATAGACAGGAATACCTACAGATTCGCAGAGAGAGAGATACACAGATAGAAAGGCAGACAGATTGGCAGGAATACCTACAGCCTCGCAGACAAACACATCGGCGGAGACAGACAGGCTGATATACAGACTGACAGATATGTAGACAGTGGGACAGGCAGACGGGCTGACTGACAGACAGGTACACAGATAGACAGACAGAAAGGCAGGCAGACACACCGGCAGAGACGGACAGCTAGACTTACAGACAGACAGATATGTAGACAGAAAGACAGGCAGACGGGCAGACAGACAGACAGGTACACAGATAGACAGACAGAAAGGCAGGCAGACAAACCGGCGGACAGACTGACAGGTAAGAAGATAGGCAGACGGTCCACAAACTCGCAGACATTAAGACACTTAGGAAAAGAGAGAGATACACTGAGAGTCCGGCAGACAGATAGACTGGATTACCTACAGCATCGCAGACAGAAGCACCGGCAGAGACAGACAGGCTGATGTACAGACAGAGAGACATGCAGACAGAGAGACAGGCAGAAAGGCAGACCAATAGACTAGCAGACAGTCAGACGCACGGGCAGAGAGAGAGAGGCAGACAAGCAAAGGCAGACCAATAGACTAGCAGACAGTCAGACGCACGGGCAGAGAGAGAGAGGCAGACAAGCAGAAAGACAGGCAGACCGACCCTCAGACAGACAAATAGGTAGAAAGATAGCAGACGGTCACACAGACCCACAGACTCGCAGACATACAGACACACAGGTAGAGAGAGAGATTTACAGACAGTCAGGCAGAGAGATAGACAGGAATACCTTAAGGCTCTCAGACAGACACATCGGCAGAGACAGACAGACTGGATATACAGACAGACAGACATGCAGACAGAGAAACAGGCAGTCGGGCAGACAGGCACACAGATAGACAGACAGAAAGGCAGACCAATAGACTCGCAGACAGTCAGACGCACGGGCAGGGAGAGAGAGGCAGACAAGCAGAAAGGCATGCAGACCGACCAGCAGACAGAGAGACAGGTAGAAAGATAGCAGATGGTCACACAGACCCACAGACTGCAGGCATACAGGTAGGGAGATAGGTACACAGACAGTCAGGCAGACAGATAGACAGGACAATACCTACAGCCTCTCAGACAGACACACCGGCAGAGACAGACAGGCTCATCTACAGACAGACAGACATGCAGACAGAGAGACAGGCAGACAGGCACACATATAGACATACAGAAGGGCAGAACAAAAGACTCGCAGACAGTCAAATGCACGGACAAAGAGAGAGAGGCAGACAAGCAGACAGACAGGCAGACCTACCGGCAGACAGAAAAACAGAGAGGAAACAGGCAGACAGACACACAGACCCACAGACTGACAGACATACAGACACAAAGGTAGGGAGAGAGATACACAAACAGTCTGGCAGACAGATGGACAGGAATACGTACTGCCTCTCAGACAGATACACCGGCAGAGACAGACAGGCTGATCTACAGACAGACAGACATGCAGACGGAGAGACAGGCAGACGGGCAGACAGACAGACAGGCATACAAATAGACAGACATTCGGGCAGACCAATAGACTCGCAGACAGTCAGACGCACGAGCAGAGAGAGAGAGAGGCAGACAAGCAGAAAGGCATGCAGACCGACCGGCAGACAGGTAGAAAGATAGCAGACGGTCACACAGACCCACAGACTCGCAGACATACAGGTAGAGAGAGAGTTACACAGACAGTCAGGCAGACAGATAGACAGGAATACCTACAGCCTCTCAGACAGACACACCGGCAGAGACAGACAGGCAGATCTACAGACAGACAGACATGCAGACAGAGAGATAGGCAGACGGGCAGACAGACAGACAGGCACACAGATAGACAGACAGAAAGGCAGTTCAATAGACTCGCAGACAGTCAGACGCACGGGCAGAGAGAGAAAGACAGGCAGACAGATAGGCGGACCGACCGGCAGACAGACAGACAGAGAGGAAAACGGGCAGAGAGACACGCAGACCCACAGACTCGCAGTCATACAGACACAGAGGAAGAGAGTGAGCTACACAGACAGACAGGCATACAGATAGGCAGGAATACCTTCAGCCTCGCAGACAGACACATCGGCAGAGACAGACAGGCTGATATACAGACAGACAGACATGCAGACAGAGAAACAGGCAGTCGGGCAGACAGACAGACAGGCACACAGATAGACAGACAGAAAGGCAGACCAATAGACTCGCAGACAGTCAGACGCACGGGCAGAGAGAGACAGACAAGCAGACCGACTGGCAGACTGACCGGCAGGCAGATTAAGAAATAGGAAAACAGGCAGAGAGACACGCAGACCCACAGCCTCGCAGTCATACAGACACAGAGGAAGAGAGAGAGAGCTACACAGACAGACAGGCAGACAGATAGGCAGGAATACCTTCAGCCTCGCAGACAGACACATCGGCAGAGACAGACAGGCTGATATTCAGACAGACAGACATGCAGACAGAGAAACAGGCAGTCGGGCAGACAGACAGACAGACAGACAGGCTCACAGACAGGCAGACAGAAAGGCAGACCAATAGACTCGCAGACAGTCAGACGCACGTTCAGGGAGAGAGAGGCAGACAAGCAGAAAGGCATGCAGACCGACCAGCAGACAGACAGACAGGTAGAAAGATAGCAGACGGTCACACAGACCCACAGACTCGCAGACATACAGGTAGGGAGAGAGGTACACAGACAGTCAGGCAGACAGATGGACAGAAATACGTACTGCCTCTCAGACAGACACACCAGCAGAGACAGACAGGCTGATCTACAGACAGACAGACATGCTGACGGAGAGACAGGCAGACGGGCAGACAAACAGACAGGCATACAAATAGACAGACAATCAGGCAGACCAATAGACTCGCGGACAGTCAGACGCACGGGCAGAGAGAGACAGACAGGCAGACAGACAGGGAGACCGACTGGCAGACAGACAGACAGATAGGAAAACAGGCAGAGAGACACGCAGACCCACAGACTCGCAGTTATGCAGACACCGAGGAAGAGAGAGAGAGATACACAGACAGACAGGCAGACAGATACACAGGAATACCTACAGACAGGCACACAGAGAGGCAGACCAAAAGACTCGCAGACAGTCAGAAGCACGGGCAGCGAGAGAGAGGCATACAAGCAGATAGAGAGGACGACCGACCGGCAGACAGACAGACAGAGAGGAAAAAAGGCAGACAGACACGCAGACTTACAAACAAACAGACACATAGGAAGAGAGAGAGAGATACACAGATAGACAGGCAGACAGATAGGCAGGAATACCTTGAGCCTAGCAGACAGA
>NW_026998176.1:0-12506 GCF_035044405.1 Drosophila montana | reverse complement strand
CTCTTTGTCTGTCTGTCGGCCTGCCTATCATCTGTCTGTCTGCGAATATGTTTTTCTTCTTATCTGTCTGCGAATCTATAGGACTCTCCCCCTTTCTCTCTATCTCGCTCTCTCTTTCTCTCTCTCTCTCTCTCTCTCTCTCTCTCTCTCTCTCTCTCTCTCTCTCTCTCTGTCTCTCTCTCTCTTTCTCTCTCTCTATCTCTCTCTGTCTCTCTCTCTCTCTCTCTTTCTCTTTCCTGACTCTCGCTCTCTCTCTCCATTTTCTCTTTCTCTCTCTCTCTCTCCCACTCTTTCCTTCTCTCTCGTCGGTCTGACTGCATGTCTGTCTTCCTCTTTTTCGGTCTAACTATCTGTTTGCCTATTTGTCTGTATGTCTGCCTGTCTGCCTGCCTGTCTGTAAGTCTGCCTGTCTGTCTCTGCCGGTGTGCCTGTCTGCGAAGCTGTATTTATTCCTTTATATATATCTGCCTGTCTGTCTGTGTAGAGAAAGAGAGAGAGCTCTCTCTCTTCCTGTGTGTCTGTGAATCTGTGGGTTTGCGTGCCTGTCTGCCTATTTTGCTTTCTATCTTTCTGTCTGCTGGTCGGTCTGCCTGTCTGTCTAACTGTCTGCGAGTCTTATGGTCTGCCTTTCTGTCTGTCTATCTGTGTGCCTGTCTGTATGTTTGCCCGTCAGCCTGTCTCTCCGTCTACAAATCTGTCTGTCTGTAAGTTTACCTGTCAGTCTCTGCCGGTGTGTCTGTCTGCGAGGCTGTAGGTTTTTCTTCCTACCTGTCTGTCTGTCTGCCTGTATGTCTGCCTGTCTGTCTCTGTCTCTGCCCTTGCGTCAGACTGTCTGCGAGTCTATTTGTGTGCCTTTCTGTCTATTTGTCTGCCTCTCTGTCTGTCGATCTGTGTGCCTGTCTGTCTGTCTTTCTCTCTTCCTGTGAGTCTGTATTTGTGTGGGTCTGCGTGTCTGTCTACTTATCTACCTATCTGTCTGTTTGTCTGCCGGCCTGCCTGTCTGTATGTCTGCCAGTCTGTCTGTCTTTCTGTCTGTCTGTCTCTACGCATGTCTGTCTCTCGCTCTGCCTATCTGACTGCCTATATTCCTGTCAGCCGCTCTGTCTGTCTGTCTGCGAATATATTTTTCTGACTATAGGTATTCCAGTCTATCTATCCGTCTGATTGTCAGTGTGTTTTTCTCTCTTTCCGTGTGACTGTATTTCTGCGAGTCTTTGGGTCTGTGTGTCCGTCTGCCTATCTTTCTATCTGTTTGTCTGTCTGCCGCTCTGTGTGATTGCTCTGTCTGTTTGCTCGTCGGATTGTCTCTCTGTCTGCATGTCTGTCTGTCAGTATATCTGCCTGTTCGTCTCTGCCGGTGTCCATCTGCGACGCTGTAGTATTACTTTCTATCTGTCTGCCTGTCAGTGTGTTTCTCTCTCTTCCTGTTTGTCTATATGTCTGCGAGTCTTTGGTTCTGTGTGTCTGTCTGCCTATATTCCTATCTGTCTGTCTGTCTGCCGCTCTGTGTGATTGTTTTTTTGCCTGTCTGTCTGCCTGTCTCTCTGCATGTCTGTCTCTTCCCGTGCGTCTAACTGTCTGCAAGTCTATTGGTCTACATTTTTGTCAGTCTATCTGAGTGCCTCTCTGTCTGTCTGACCGTCTGCCTGTCTCTCTGTCTGTCTGTCTCTGCCGGTGTGTCTGTCTGCGATGCTGTAGGTATTCATGTCTATCAGTCTGACTGACTGTCTGTGTGTTTCTCTATCTTCCTATGTGCCTGTATATCTATGAGCCTGTGGGTCTGCGTGGCTGTCTCCCTATTTTCCTACCTGTCTGTCCGTCTGCATGTCGGTCTGCCTGTATGTCTGCCTGTCTGTCTCCGTCTCTGCTCCTGCCTCTGACTGCCTGCGAGTCTATTTGTCTGCCTTTCTGTCTATTTCTGTGTGTCTTTCTGTCTTCCTGGACGTCTGCGACTATGTGGGTCTGCGTGTCTGTCTGCCTATCTACCTATCTGTCTGTTTGTCTGCCGGTATGCCTGTCTGTCTCTGCCGGTTGTCTGTCTGCGAGGCTTTAAGTATTCCTGCCTATCTGTCTGCCTGTCTGTGTATTTCTCTCTCTATTCCTGTGTGTCTGTTTGTCTGTCCGTCTGCCGGTCGGACTGCCTGTCTGCCTGTCTGCCTCTCTCTCTCTCTGCCCGTGCGTCTGACTGTTTGCGAGTCAATTGCTCTGCCTGTCTGTCTGTCTGTCCGTCTGCCTGTCTCTCTGTCTGCATGTCTGTCTATCTGTATATCAGCCTGCCAGTATCTGCCGGTGCGTCTGTCTGCGAGGCTGTAGGTAATCCTGCCTATCGGTCTGCCTGCCTGTCTGTGTCTCTCTCTCTTTCTGTGTGTCTGTATGTCTGCGAGTCTGTGGGTCTGTGCGACCGTCTGCTTATCTGTCAGTCTATCTGCCGGTCTGTCTTTCTTCCCGTGTGACTGTATATCTGCGAGTCTGTGGGTCTGTTTGACCGTCTGCCTATCTGTCTGCCGGTTAGTCCATCTGTGTAGCTGTCTGTTCGTCTGCCTGTCTGCCTGTCTCTCTCTGCCCGTGCGTCTGACTGTCTGCGAGAATATTGGTCTGCCATTCTGCCTGCGAGTCTTTGAGTCTATGTGCCCGTCTACCTAGGCTGTAGGTTTTATTGTCTGCCTGTTAGCTTGTCTGTTGGACTGCCTGTCTGTCTGCGAATATGTCGTTCTTCTTATCTGTCTGCGAATCTATTGGACTCTCTCCCTTTCTTTGTCTATCGCTCTCTCTTTCTCTCTCTCTCTCTCTCTCTCTTTCTATGTTGGTCCCTCTCTTTTTTAGTCTGACTCTCTGTATGCCTATCTGTCTGTATGTCTGCCTGTCTGCCTGCTTGTCTGACTGCCTGTCTGCCTGCCTGTCTGTACGTCTGGCTGTCTGCCTCTGCCGGTGTGACTGTCTGCGAGGCTTTAGGTATTCCTGCCTGTCTGTCTGTGTATCTCTCTCTTTCTCCCTGTGTGTCTGTATGTCTGTGGGTCTGCGTGTCTGTCTGCATGTTTCCTATCTGTCTGTCTGTCTGCCGGTCGGTCTGCCTGTCTGTCTGCCTCTCTCTTTCTGCCCATGCGTCCGACTGTCTGCGAGAATATTGGTCTGCCATTCTGTCTGTCTATCTGTGTGCCTGTCTGTCTGTATATCAGCCTGTCTGTCTCTGCCGGTGTGTCTGTCTGTGATGCTGTAGGTATGCTCGTCTCTCTCCCTTCCTGTGTGTCGGTATGTCTAAAACTCTGTGGGTCTGTGTGACCGTCTGCGTATCTTCCCATCTGTCAGTCTGTGAGCCGGTCTGTCTGTCTGCCTTTCTGTCTCTGTACCTGTCTGTCTGACTGCCCGCCTGCCTGTCACTTTGTCTAAATATCTGTCCGTTTTTTATTCTGTCTGTCTGTCTCTGCAGGTGTGTCTGTCTCCGAGGCTGTAGGTATTCCTGTCTGTCTGCTTGCCTGTCTGGGTCTCTCTTTTTGTGTGCCTGTCTGTCTATCTGCCCGTCTGGCTGGCTGACTGTCTGCATGTCTGTCTGTCTGTATATCTGCCTGTCTGTCTCTACTGGTCTGTCTGTCTGCGAGGCTGTAGGCATTCATGTCTTTCTGTCTGCCTGCCTATCTGTGTGTCTCTCTCTTGCTGTGTGTCTGTATGTCTGCCGGTCTGTCTGCCTGTTTTCCTATCTGTCTGTCTGCCTGTCTGTCTTTCTCTCTGCCCGTAAGTCAGTCTGTTTTCCTAATTTTCCGTCAGTTTGCGGATCTGTTAGTCTGTCTTCCTGACTGTCTATCTCTACGCATGTCTGTCTCTCTGTCTGCCTGTCTGACTGCCTATCATTCTGTAAGCCTCTCTGTCGGCCTGTCTGCGAATTTGTTGTTCTGTCTGTCTATTTTTCAGTCTGACTAACTGTATGCCCATCTGTCTGTATGTCTGCCAGTCTGTCTATGCCGGTGTGCCTGTCTGCGAGGCTGTAGGTATTCCTTTTTGTCTGCCTGCCTGTCTGGGTATCTCTTTCTCTCTCTTCCTGTGTGTCTGTATGTCTGCGAGTCTGTGGGTCTGCGTATCTGTGTGCCTGTCTGCATGTTTTCCCACCTGTCTGTCTGTCTGCCGGTGGGTCTGCCTATCTGTCTGTCTGCCTGTCTTTCTCTTTCTCTGCCTGTGCGACTGACTGTTTGCGAGTCAATTTGTCTGCCTTTCTGTCTGTCTATCTGTGTGCCTGTCTGTCTGTCTATATATCAGCCTGTCTGTCTCTGCCAGTGCGTCTGTCTGCCATACTGTAGGTATTCCTGTCTATCTGTCTGCCTGACTGTCTGTGTATCTCTCTCTCTTCCATGAGTCCGTACGTCTGCGAGTCTGTTGGTCTGTGTGACCGTCTATCAGCCTGTCTGTCTCTGCCAGTGCGTCTGTCTGCCATACTGTAGGTATTCCTGTCTATCTGTCTGCTTGACTGTGTGTGTATCTCTCTCTCTTCCATGAGTCCGTACGTCTGCGAGTCTGTTGGTCTGTGTGACCGTCTGCCTATCTTCCTATATGTCTGCCGGTCGGTCTGCCTGTCTGTCTGCCTCTCTCTCTTTCTGCCCGAGCGTCTGCCTGTCTGCGAGTCTATTGGTCTGCCTTTCTGTCTGTCTATCTGTGTGCCTGTCTGTCTGTCTGTATATCAGCCTGTCTGTCTCTGCCGGTGTGTCTGTCTGAGAGGCTGTAGCTATTCCTGCCAATCTGTCTGCCTGACTGCATGTCTATCTCTCTCACTTCCTGTGTGCTTGCATGCCTGCGAGTCTGTCGGTCTGTGTGTCCGTCTGCCTAAGCTGTAGTTATTCCTGTCTGTCTCTTTGTTTGTCTGTCAGACTGCCTATTATCTGTCTGTCTGCGAATATGCGGTTCTTCTTATCAGTCTGGGAGTCTATAGGTCTCTCTCCCTTTCTTTTTCTCTCCCTCTCTGTCTCTCTCTCTCTCTCTCTCTCTCTCTCTCTCTCTCTATGTCGGTCTGTCTGAATGTCAGTCTGTCTCTTTTTCAGTCTGACTATCTGTATGCCTATCTGTCTGTATGCCTGCCTGTCTGCCTGCCTATCTGTAAGTGTCCCTGACTGCTTCTGCCGGTGTGTCTGTCTGCTAGACTGTAGGTATTCCTGCATATCTGTCTGCCTGTGTATCTCTTTTTTTCTTTCTGTGTGTCTGTATGTCTGTGAGTCTGTGGGTCTGCGTGCCTTTCTGCCTGTTTTCCTATCTGTCTGTCTGTGTGCCGGTCTGTCTCCCTTTCTGCCCGTCAGTCTGTCTGTTTTCCTAATTTTCCGTCAATCTACGGGTCCGCAAATCTGTCATCCTGTCTGTCAATCTCTACGCATGTCTGTCTCTCTGTCTGCCTGTCTGACTGCCTATCATCCTGTCAGCCCCTCTGTCGGGCTGTCTGCGAATATGTTGTTCTGTCTGTCTCTTTTTCAGTCTGACTAACTGTAGTCCTATCTGTCTGTATGTCTGCCTGTCTGTCTTTGCCGGTGTGTCTGGCTGCGATGCTGTATGTATTCCTGTCTATCTGTCTGCCCGTTTTTCTATTTTCCTGTGTGTCTGTATGTCAGCGAATCTGTGCGTCTGCGTGTCTGTCTGCCTGTTTTCCTATCTGTCTGTCTGTCTGCCTGTCTGTCTCTCTTTCTGCTCGTCTGTCTGTCTGCTTTCCTTATTTTCCGTCAGTCTGCAGGACTGTAAGTCTGTCTTCCTGTCTATCTATCTCTTCGCCTCTCTCTCTCTCTGACTGCTTATCATCCTGTCAACCTCTCTGTCGGTCTGTCTGCGAATTTGTTTATCTGTCTGTCTCTCTTTCAGTCTGACTAACTGTATGCCTATCTGTCTGTATGTCTGCCAGTCTGTCTATGCCGGTGTGCCTGTCTGCGAGGATGTAGGTATTCCTTTTTGTCTGCCTGCCTGTCTGGGTATCTCTTTTTCTCTCTTCCTGTGTGTCTGTATGTCTGCGAGTCTGTGGGTCTGTGTATCTGTCTGCCGGTCTGCATGTTTTCTTACCTGTCTGTCTGTCTGCCGGTGGGTCTGCCTGTTTGTCTGTCTGTCTGTCTGTCTGTCTGTCTGCCTGTCTGTGTCTCTCTCTGCCCGTCTGTCTGTCTGTTTTCCTAATTTTCCGTCAGTTTGCGGATCTATAAGTCTGTCTTCCTGACAGTCTATCTCTACGTATGTCTGTCTCTCTGTCTGCCTGTCTGACTGCCTATCATTCTGTCAGCCTCTCTGTCGGTCTGTCTGCGAATATGTTTTTCCGTCTGTCGCTTTTTCAGTCTGACTAGTTGTAGCCTATCTGTCTGTATGTCTGCCAGTCTGTCTCTGCCGGTGTGTCTGCCTGCGAGGCTGTAGTATTCCTTTCTGTCTTCCAGCCAGTCTGGGTATCACTTTCTCTCTCTCTCCTAATTTTCCATCAGTCTGCGGGTCTGTAAGTCTGTCTTCCTTTCTATCTATCTCTACGCATGCCTCTCTCTCTGTCTGACTGCCTATCATCCTGTCAATCTCTCTGTCGGTCTTTCTGCGAATTTGTTGATCTGTCTGTCTCTTTTTCAGTCTGACTAACTGTATGCCTATCTGTCTGTATGTCTGCCAGTCTGTCTATGCCGGTGTGCCTGTCTGCGAGGATGTAGGTATTCCTTTTTGTCTGCCTGCCTGTCTGGGTATCTCTTTTTCTCTCTTCCTGTGTGTCTGTATGTCTGCGAGTCTGTGGGTCTGTGTATCTGTCTGCCTGTCTGCATGTTTTCTTACCTGTCTGTCTGTCTGCCGGTGGGTCTGCCTGTTTGTCTGTCTGTCTGTCTGTCTGTGTCTCTCTCTGCCCGTCTGTCTGTCTGTTTTCCTAACTTTCCCTCAGTTTGCGGATCTGTAAGTCTGTCTTCCTGACAGTCTATCTCTACGTATGTCTGTCTCTCTGTCTGCCTGTCTGACTGCCTATCATTCTGTCAGCCTCTCTGTCGGTCTGTTTGCGAATATATTTTTCCGTCTGTCGCTTTTTCAGTCTGACTAGTTGTAGCCTATCTGTCTGTATGTCTGCCAGTCTGTCTCTGCCGGTGTGTCTACCTGCGAGGCTGTAGTATTCCTTTCTGTCAGCCAGCCAGTCTGGGTATCACTTTCTCTCTTTCCTAATTTTCCATCAGTCTGCGGGTCTGTAAGTCTGTCTTCCTTTGTGAATTTGCGAATTTGTTGTTCTGTCTGTCTGCCTGCCTGTCTGGGTATCTCTTTCTCTCTCTTCCTGTGTGTCTGTATGTCTGCGAGTCTGTGGGTCTGCGTATCTGTCTGCCTGTCTGCATGTTTTCCTACCTGTCTGTCTGTCTGCCGGTGGGTCTGCCTGTTTGCCTGTCTGTCTTGCTCTCTGCCCGCGCGTCCTTCTGTCTGCGAGTCTATAGGTCTGCATATCTATCTGTCTGTTAGTGTGCCTGTCGGTCTCTGCCGGTGTGTCTGTCTGCGAGGCTGTAGGTATTCCTGCCTAACTATCTGCCTGCCAGTGTGTATATCTGTCTCTCTCTTTCTGTTTGTCTGTTTGTCTGTATGTCTGCGAGTCTGTGGGTCTGCGTGTATGTCTGCCTGTTTTCCTATCTGTCTGTCTGTCTGCCTGTCTCTCTCTCTGCCCGTGCGTCTTTCTGTCTGCGAGTCTTTTGGTCTGCCTTTCTGTCTGTTTATCTGTGTGCCTGTCTTCACGTCTGCCTGTCTCTCTGTCTGCATGTCTCTCTGTCTGTATATCTGCTTGTCTGTCTCTGCCGGTGTGTCTATCTGCGAGGCTGTTGGTATTCCTGTCTGTATTTCTGCCTGACTGTCTGTCTATCTCTCTCTCTCTTTCTGCGTGTCACTATGTATTTGAGTCTTTGGTTCTGCGTGTCTGTCTGCCTGTTTTCGCATCTGTCTGCCGGTCGGTCTGCCTGTCTGTCTGTCTCTCTCTCTGCCCGTGCGTCTGACTATCTGCGAGTCTATTGATCTGCCTTTCTGTCTGTCTATCTGTGTGCCTGTCGGTCTGTCTGCCCGTCTGCATGTCTCTCTGTCAGCATGTCTGTCTGTAAGTCTAGCTGTCTCTCTCTGCCGGTGTGCCTGTCTGCGAGGTTGTAAGTACTCCTTCCTATCTGTCTGCCTGTAAGTCTAGCTGTCACTCTCTGCCGGTGTGCCTGTCTGCGAGGTTGTAAGTACTCCTTCCTATCTGTCTGACTGTCTGTCTGTTTATTTCTCTCTCTTGCAGTGTGTATTTTTGTCTTTGAGTCTGTGGGTCTGCTTGTCTGTCTGCATATCTACCTATATGACTCTCTGTCTGCCGGTCAGTCTGCCTGCCTGTCTGCCTGCCTATCTGTAAGTGTCCCTGACTGCTTCTGCCGGTGTGTCTGTCTGCTAGGCTGTAGGTATTCCTGCATATCTGTCTGCCTGTGTATCTCTTTTTTTCTTTCTGTGTGTCTGTATGTCTGTGAGTCTGTGGGTCTGCGTGCCTTTCTGCCTGTTTTCCTATCTGTCTGTCTGTGTGCCGGTCTGTCTCCCTTTCTGCCCGTCAGTCTGTCTGTTTTCCTAATTTTCCGTCAATCTACGGGTCCGCAAGTCTGTCATCCTGTCTGTCAATCTCTACGCATGTCTGTCTCTCTGTCTGCCTGTCTGACTGCCTATCATCCTGTCAGCCCCTCTGTCGGGCTGTCTGCGAATATGTTGTTCTGTCTGTCTCTTTTTCAGTCTGACTAACTGTAGTCCTATCTGTCTGTATGTCTGCCTGTCTGTCTTTGCCGGTGTGTCTGGCTGCGATGCTGTATGTATTCCTGTCTATCTGTCTGCCCGTTTTTCTATTTTCCTGTGTGTCTGTATGTCAGCGAATCTGTGCGTCTGCGTGTCTGTCTGCCTGTTTTCCTATCTGTCTGTCTGCCTGTCTGTCTCTCTTTCTGCTCGTCTGTCTGTCTGCTTTCCTTATTTTCCGTCAGTCTGCAGGACTGTAAGTCTGTCTTCCTGTCTATCTATCTCTTCGCCTCTCTCTCTCTCTGACTGCTTATCATCCTGTCAACCTCTCTGTCGGTCTGTCTGCGAATTTGTTTATCTGTCTGTCTCTCTTTCAGTCTAACTAACTGTATGCCTATCTGTCTGTATGTCTGCCAGTCTGTCTATGCCGGTGTGCCTGTCTGCGAGGATGTAGGTATTCCTTTTTGTCTGCCTGCCTGTCTGGGTATCTCTTTTTCTCTCTTCCTGTGTGTCTGTATGTCTGCGAGTCTGTGGGTCTGTGTATCTGTCTGCCGGTCTGCATGTTTTCTTACCTGTCTGTCTGTCTGCCGGTGGGTCTGCCTGTTTGTCTGTCTGTCTGTCTGTCTGTCTGTCTGCCTGTCTGTGTCTCTCTCTGCCCGTCTGTCTGTCTGTTTTCCTAATTTTCCGTCAGTTTGCGGATCTATAAGTCTGTCTTCCTGACAGTCTATCTCTACGTATGTCTGTCTCTCTGTCTGCCTGTCTGACTGCCTATCATTCTGTCAGCCTCTCTGTCGGTCTGTCTGCGAATATGTTTTTCCGTCTGTCGCTTTTTCAGTCTGACTAGTTGTAGCCTATCTGTCTGTATGTCTGCCAGTCTGTCTCTGCCGGTGTGTCTGCCTGCGAGGCTGTAGTATTCCTTTCTGTCTTCCAGCCAGTCTGGGTATCACTTTCTCTCTCTCTCCTAATTTTCCATCAGTCTGCGGGTCTGTAAGTCTGTCTTCCTTTCTATCTATCTCTACGCATGCCTCTCTCTCTGTCTGACTGCCTATCATCCTGTCAATCTCTCTGTCGGTCTTTCTGCGAATTTGTTGATCTGTCTGTCTCTTTTTCAGTCTGACTAACTGTATGCCTATCTGTCTGTATGTCTGCCAGTCTGTCTATGCCGGTGTGCCTGTCTGCGAGGATGTAGGTATTCCTTTTTGTCTGCCTGCCTGTCTGGGTATCTCTTTTTCTCTCTTCCTGTGTGTCTGTATGTCTGCGAGTCTGTGGGTCTGTGTATCTGTCTGCCTGTCTGCATGTTTTCTTACCTGTCTGTCTGTCTGCCGGTGGGTCTGCCTGTTTGTCTGTCTGTCTGTCTGTCTGTGTCTCTCTCTGCCCGTCTGTCTGTCTGTTTTCCTAACTTTCCCTCAGTTTGCGGATCTGTAAGTCTGTCTTCCTGACAGTCTATCTCTACGTATGTCTGTCTCTCTGTCTGCCTGTCTGACTGCCTATCATTCTGTCAGCCTCTCTGTCGGTCTGTTTGCGAATATATTTTTCCGTCTGTCGCTTTTTCAGTCTGACTAGTTGTAGCCTATCTGTCTGTATGTCTGCCAGTCTGTCTCTGCCGGTGTGTCTACCTGCGAGGCTGTAGTATTCCTTTCTGTCAGCCAGCCAGTCTGGGTATCACTTTCTCTCTTTCCTAATTTTCCATCAGTCTGCGGGTCTGTAAGTCTGTCTTCCTTTGTGAATTTGCGAATTTGTTGTTCTGTCTGTCTGCCTGCCTGTCTGGGTATCTCTTTCTCTCTCTTCCTGTGTGTCTGTATGTCTGCGAGTCTGTGGGTCTGCGTATCTGTCTGCCTGTCTGCATGTTTTCCTACCTGTCTGTCTGTCTGCCGGTGGGTCTGCCTGTTTGCCTGTCTGTCTTGCTCTCTGCCCGCGCGTCCTTCTGTCTGCGAGTCTATAGGTCTGCATATCTATCTGTCTGTTAGTGTGCCTGTCGGTCTCTGCCGGTGTGTCTGTCTGCGAGGCTGTAGGTATTCCTGCCTAACTATCTGCCTGCCAGTGTGTATATCTGTCTCTCTCTTTCTGTTTGTCTGTTTGTCTGTATGTCTGCGAGTCTGTGGGTCTGCGTGTATGTCTGCCTGTTTTCCTATCTGTCTGTCTGTCTGCCTGTCTCTCTCTCTGCCCGTGCGTCTTTCTGTCTGCGAGTCTTTTGGTCTGCCTTTCTGTCTGTTTATCTGTGTGCCTGTCTTCACGTCTGCCTGTCTCTCTGTCTGCATGTCTCTCTGTCTGTATATCTGCTTGTCTGTCTCTGCCGGTGTGTCTATCTGCGAGGCTGTTGGTATTCCTGTCTGTATTTCTGCCTGACTGTCTGTCTATCTCTCTCTCTCTTCCTGCGTGTCACTATGTATTTGAGTCTTTGGTTCTGCGTGTCTGTCTGCCTGTTTTCGCATCTGTCTGCCGGTCGGTCTGCCTGTCTGTCTGTCTCTCTCTCTGCCCGTGCGTCTGACTATCTGCGAGTCTATTGATCTGCCTTTCTGTCTGTCTATCTGTGTGCCTGTCGGTCTGTCTGCCCGTCTGCATGTCTCTCTGTCAGCATGTCTGTCTGTAAGTCTAGCTGTCTCTCTCTGCCGGTGTGCCTGTCTGCGAGGTTGTAAGTACTCCTTCCTATCTGTCTGCCTGTAAGTCTAGCTGTCACTCTCTGCCGGTGTGCCTGTCTGCGAGGTTGTAAGTACTCCTTCCTATCTGTCTGACTGTCTGTCTGTTTATTTCTCTCTCTTGCAGTGTGTATTTTTGTCTTTGAGTCTGTGGGTCTGCTTGTCTGTCTGCATATCTACCTATATGACTCTCTGTCTGCCGGTCATTCTGCCTGTTTGTCTGCCTGTCTGTCTGCCTGTCTGTGTCTCTCTCTGCCCGTCTGTCTGTCTATTTTCCTAATTTTCCGTCAGGCTGCGGGTCTGTAAATCTGTCTTTCTCTCTGTCTATCTCTACTCATGTCTGTCTCTCTGTCTGCCTGTCTTACTGCCTATCATCCTGTCAGCCTTTCTGTCGGTCTGTCTGCGAATATGTTGTTATGTTTGTATCTTTTTCAGTCTGACTATCTGTATGCCTATCTGTCCGTATGTCTGCCATTCTGTCTCTGTCGGTGTGTCTGTCTCCGAGGCTGTAGGTATTCCTGTCTGTCTGCTTGCCTGTCTGGGTCTCTCTTTTTGTGTGCCTGTCTGTCTATCTGCCCGTCTGGCTGTCTGACTGTCTGCATGTCTGTCTGTCTGTATATCTGCCTGTCTGTCTCTACCGGTCTGTCTGTCTGCGAGGCTGTAGGCATTCATGTCTTTCTGTCTGCCTGCCTATCTGTGTGTCTCTCTCTTGCTGTGTGTCTGTATGTCTGCCGGTCTGTCTGCCTGTTTTCCTATCTGTCTGTCTGCCTGTCTGTCTTTCTCTCTGCCCGTCAGTCTGTCTGTTTTCCTAATTTTCCGTCAGTTTGCGGATCTGTTAGTCTGTCTTCCTGACTGTCTATCTCTACGCATGTCTGTCTCTCTGTCTGCCTGTCTGACTGCCTATCATTCTGTAAGCCTCTCTGTCGGCCTGTCTGCGAATTTGTTGTTCTGTCTGTCTATTTTTCAGTCTGACTAACTGTATGCCCATCTGTCTGTATGTCTGCCAGTCTGTCTATGCCGGTGTGCCTGTCTGCGAGGCTGTAGGTATTCCTTTTTGTCTGCCTGGGTGTCTGGGTATCTCTTTCTCTCTCTTCCTGTGTGTCTGTATGTCTGCGAGTCTGTGGGTCTGCGTATCTGTCTGCCTGTCTGCATGTTTTCCCACCTGTCTGTCTGTCTGCCGGTGGG
>NW_026998175.1:0-1693 GCF_035044405.1 Drosophila montana | reverse complement strand
ATTGTGTTACAGAGGTCTTGATTGTATGTTTTGAGTTTAAGTATTTCTTTTATGGTTAACAATTTAGCCCTGACCGCTGTTAGGGGAGGGATTTCTCCTGCAAGCGCATATATGATGTGGGTCGGTGTGGAAGGTGTCACTCCCATACATCTCCTAAGTGGGATTGCAAGCATCGAGGTGATATTTTTGTTATGCCTTTGTTCATGTTTAATGTAGTGCAGGCATATTCTACTCTGCTTCTAATGAAGGTTTTGTATATGTTCACGGCAACACTTGGTCTCGTAATAAAGAGACAGAGGAGGCTTTTGGATCAAAAGCTCTTTTTCGAAACACTTCACGAGCGATAGCGAGGTTGCAAACACAATTGAGTATTACTCAATGAAAAATTGCAAACACAACACCCGGCTGTCTACAGCTACTTCTGCCGTTACCCAAAAATCAAAGACAACTTGAGAACATTTCCCATATGAACCAACAACAACCATAATCAAAACAAACGACTCGACAATGAAAAAAGCACCCCAAATTCTGTCCCTGCTATCCCTTTTTGGTTTAAAGCTACAGGCTATGATCTAAGCTTCTACACTCTTCTAACTCATTGTTGAGGTTTCTAAGCACTGCTATGCCTCTAATTCGCAAAGGTATGTCTTATTTTTCTCTACTCGCTTTCAACTTGCAAGCAGCCCGGCAGATTTTATAATTTTTAATTTTTCGATCAGCAAGGCACCCTTTCTCAAATAGGGTATTTTAACTATTCATAAGTTCTGTAACCAAATACCACTAACCTTCTCATATACACATTTTTATCTAATGTCTGACAAAAATATGATATCGTATTTAGTGTGAAACTATTAGTACAATCAATAATAATTGTTCTCTTGAAACATTCTATACCATTTCTCTAAATAAGGGTATCAATGCCTCGACGCGCCAAATAGTTGTTGGCATGTGTGTCTTATCTCACACACATTGGCAAAAAATATGCATGTATGTGTTTTCCAAGCCAAGGGAAGTATATGAATTTGAGAAGATTGCAACATTCTGTTGCACATGTGACGTCACAGCTTAAGGCTTTTTGTGTGCGATCGTGGCGTACAATAAAGTAATACATTATTAAATACATGCATTTTTATAAAAGACCCTATTAATATATTACTTTAATGTACGTAATAAAGATAGAAATATATTCTAAGCATCACAAGAAATTAAATTCTTTAAAATGTGACGTCATAGTATATGATGTTGACGCGCCGTATGCGTAACCCTTTGATTTGAATGGCATGTCATTAAAATTTTCTACCTACTTGTGCCGAGACTCGGTTATGCAACAACAACATTAGAACCCAAATAGTGTTGTTGTTGTTTCTACGCGCCGCCTTGTTGGAACGACAGAGAAACCAGCAACAAACACAGTGGCATTATTTGTCCCTTTTCTTTGCACTGAGTTTCCTATGTCCTCATCATCGCGCAGAAACTTTTGAAGATCAAGACGGACGACGAAAAAAACAAATGGGGTTTCGTGCGCACTGTTGTTGTTTTGCGAGTGATTTGTTGTTGCTTCCTATAGTAAATGAGCTTTATTTTTGAGTTGGATTTTGCGTTTGCGGACCAACCCGATCTACCTCTCGGGATTTTTAAAACGGTAAAAAAAGCTCGGAGTGAGCCTTCAGCTCTGTCTCTTTATTACTCAATG
>NW_026998174.1:0-17982 GCF_035044405.1 Drosophila montana | reverse complement strand
CGCGTCTGACGCCTTGTATGTGAAGTCAGTTGATTTTGTGTAAGCCTGAAGGAGAAAATATGAATGATATTAAATTTAAAATGCATATATATATATTATAAAATTATTTTTTTTTGTCTTTGTTTTGTTTACTTTCCGTGATAGATTCTTTATCCAGGCATAACGTGAGATATTCTGATTTTCCAAAAGCAATAGATCAATATGCTTTCTCCTGTTTTCTTAAGTTAAGTAAAGCGGTCCAATGATCTCGTTAATTTCTTCATCATACCCAAAGACATTTATGTTAGCATTTTGTTCTTCATACATTTTAATGTCATTGAGCTTTAGCGGAAATTCCATATAATGAACATTAAAACAAAACTCATCTTCGTTTTTGATGTTTATTATGGCTTTCTTCAAACTTAATTTCCGTGGTAACGGAATAAAAATGGAGCCTCTTAGTGGCTTATATTTGTTGATATTCATTTCAAGACGTACAATTTAAATGAGAGTCCAACTTAGTCCATCTTGGAATTCATCCATCTTTGAACATATCATGGCTGAATGGCTTATGAATATTGCTTCTAAATCAGAAGAAATCGTAACCACACACATTTCCGTTTGATGGGATTTGATCATTATTTCAAATTCTTCACCATCAGCATTATTATTTATCTTCATATATTCGCCAAAAAGTTCAAAGTATACTTTATACGAGGTGTGCACCTCGAAAACGTTTTCCATTATTGGAAGCTTCGCATAGGAAATCTTCAGGAAGCATTACGTCATTCAAAACATTATATGAATATTTATTAATCCTGTTTTTGAATCCAGATGACACAAGCTTAACGTAATCATCCAACGGTGTAAAGGCCTTATTTTGATGATCATTTGTTCGCAAAGGTTGCGTCCAGGGATTATGAGGTAAAGTTAATCCACAAACCTCACAAAAGCGTTGTGCACTTTGATTATTGCTTGCTGATGTTGACGACATTTTAGGAATATTTTATTTTTTTTTCTATTTATTTATTTATTAATGATCGACAAAACGAGTGTCTTCCTAATTATTAAATACATTATACATATATACAATTATGAAAATTGCCGTGCCTGTCCGGCAAGCTATGCCCCTGCTCATAGCTGGAAATGGTCAGTGAAGGTATCCTGAAAGCAATTATTTTATTAGGGGTAGAGAAAGTTCGGTAGAGAGAACGTGATGCAAACTATTGTAATTTTTACATAGCACGCGAAAAGGCTTGTGCATAGCGTAGTCTGTTTAATTGCTTGCTGATGTCGATGACTTTTCACTTTAAATCTTTCAGATGACTAAATAAATTTTATTTAAAAATTATATTCACACTCGACAACAAGCCGCATTATAGCTCGCTGATATCATAGCAACTGGCGCATGCGTCACCAACGCACTCACCCTCCCAATCCCCCTTTCCCCTCCCATTCAATCACACACACAATGACCATGATCTTGACAATATATATGTATATATATCTCCATATTTACAGGTCCCAGGAGTCTGAAATCCTTATAATCCCATCGGGTATTCCTTGATACAGGGCAAAGTCTAGGCAGGACGGGCTTCCTCTACGGCCGTAGGGGTACCTAGTTGGAGAACCTGTCGCTAGGACTTTTACTAGAACGCAGTGCGTCTCTGGGGCTGATGGAGCGGTCACCCCACAGCCGCTCATTCCAATCGCCACCAATAAGCGCTTTGGATCCCACGGAGTTGAAAATAACATCGAAATCGTTAATTTCGGAGTCTAGTTTCGCTCAGCAGGATCACATCGATTTTGTTGGCTCAAGCTCCGGCGCTTGTTCTAAAATGCCATTAGCATTCCAGATCAATATGCGTAAGGAGGTCATTTGGAGCTCAGAGCGGTGAGAATACTGGTCCTTGACAGCGGATAATAACTCGTTATTACTTCCGTTGGAAGTCTCTTGGCGTTGTTGTTGTAGCAGCATTTGGGATCTCTGCTGCAGCTGCTGTACTAGTTAAAGCCGCTCTAGGCGAGCTTGAGCTGGACATAGGGGTAGTGTAGGTAGTTCTGAGTCATTACTTCTGGATGCATCGGAGAACAAGCCATTCCAGCTACTTCCAGCAGAACGCTGCGCTTCTGGTATCAGGTGTTGTTGCTGCTGTTAGTTATGTGACTGGCCACTTGGCCACCATGATGAGCCCGACTCGGTTTAGTAGTGCATTTGTTGGTTTTGTTACCTGCTGCTCTCGATATTCCCAAGTACTATTTGTATCACAGGCAGCCCTTATAGGTGGCAGGATGATTTCCTCCACAGTGAACGGAGGTGGGTGGTACGCCAGCTGGCTTGTCGCACTCCGAGGAGCTATGCTCGATCTTGATATTTTGCCTATTTAATATTTTAATATTATGTATGTCCTTGTTGTTGAACGCGGTCTCAATGTTTAAAAAGAACAAATTCATAGGCTCTTTGGTGGACTTGTTTATAGGGTTGTGAATGTATACACATCCTTGGCTTGTAGACGAATAGTTCTTCCCATATTAGAGCCAATTACTATGTCATTCATGTCCACTACAGGGGCAATTACGGTCTTGAGGTCATTGAGGCTGTCAATGCCAGTTAAAACAATAGAGCTCTGAGCTGCTGCATTCGCTTCAGAAGGGTTATTGACGGCTGTGGAAGCTACAGCGGGTGACTTCGTAGCAACTGGAGGCGCACTGGGATCAACAGCAATGGCGGACTCGTCGTCTGATGGTGGCAAGCCCATATCATGATCTGAATCGGATTCGTCATCTTCAAAGTCGTCGAATAACTCGGCAAATCTATTGGTTAGAGTCCTTTCCTATTGATGTTGTTAGCCACCTTTGAGAGGGAGCCGCATTTGCAGAGGGGGCGATTGAACGCTCCACTGTCCGACCACAGTCACTGTCAATGTCTGGTAACCTCCGGGATAAATGTTTGGACAAGAAATTAGAAATTTATGAGAACATAAAAGAGAGCAAGTAAAAGGTTCTATTCGGGAGCTCCCGACAAGGTGAAACCCTGAACCCTCTTATTCAAAAACCAAATGCAGCTTAAGCTACGCGCTCGTTTGTAGTAATAAAGATAAATTTAAATAAAAAAAATTGCCCTCTATTCGCAGGGGTGGCAACGCCTAGCACAGGATCCACTGCCTTGAGTGAAAAAAAGTGGGAGAGCGTAGGCGGGTGCCCTACGCTCGCAGGGGAATGAGCGAAAATGGTGCCCTTCGTAATGCCCTTGGCCTCCAACTGGGCCGTTGGCCCAGAAATGCAGCTGTGCATATAGGCAGCTACGGTGACCACCTTTTCGCCAAGTTTTTTTGGACCGGAGACCCTAAGCGCGGCCAGGCCTACGCAACAGGAGAGACGAGGAGGCGAGCGACAGCAAGTATCAACCAGTTGAGTGAGTCCGTTCCGAGATCGTTTGTCCGCCCCAGGCCAAAGACAAAGGCCAGAGTTCCTGGAGAGTGGTCTTGCCTAAAACCTTGAATAAAACGCACGTACAAATAGTACACACGTATATACATATATTCACGAAAACTTAAGTTTTTTTTATCGTCCCTTACCAATGCCAGAAAGCTCTTTAGGCAAGTTAGGGTAGTATAAACCAGTCAACATACATTTTTTTGCCACCTATATAATTATTTTGGCACTTATGAGTATATTTATTTATTTATGTGTTCCACATTGGTGCAAATAAAAAAAATTTAGACTCACATTTATTTGTGTTGTTTTGGTGGCTTTTGGCCACAGCCTCTGGCAGGTTTCTTTCTCCGTCTTCGGCTGATTTGTCGGATGATGCATGTGCTCCTGTGGGTACTTCTGCTGCGGGGTGTCCACAGCTGTTGGTCACCCTAGATTGCCTTGTGTCAACAATATGAATCTCAAGCGTCCGCTTACTGGCGTTTTGCAGAACAGTTCAATTCATTAAAACCCTATCAGATTCATTTCTAGAATTCAAATCCTGTCACCTTCGACAAGCAAAGCAATCGATTTGCTCATGGCAGCAGAACCGGCTTTCCAGGAAACAAGGTTTTTAACAAAGTTGTTCCCTTTCTTTATTACTTTCTTTTTCATTTAATAACAATATCCCATTCTTCTTCCTCACCTGATTCCAACGAGCATGCAGGGCATCTTTCTAGTGCTTGAAAACTAGCTTCGCTTGCGTAAAAAGCGCAATCACCCTAGATTGCCTTGTGTCAACAATATGAATCACAAGCCTCCACATATTGCAGTTTTGCAGAACAGCTCAATACATCAAAACCCTGACATATTAAATTCTAGACTCTATTCTCACTAAATTCGAAGCAAATAATCCACCCATCTGACTCTAAGCTAAGACTGAGTGGTCCTGAATTTATAAAAATTATTCCAGAAACAACTGAGTCATATAGACTATTAATATACTTGACAAGGAAAAAGACTGCCAATACAATACGTACCGATGAGAAGTGAACTGAACTGACCATATCAAAGAGGAACTGACTCGGATGGGATGAGGTCAGAAGATTATATAGCCCCAAGTTACAAAATTGGCATGGCTCTGTCAGAAAAGAGCAACACCATATTCGGAGTCCGCTTCTTATGTAATGATTATGGTGACTAAAACGCGTCAAAAATCTGAAAAAATAAATTCTTTTCTCCAATTCAAACGTAGTGAAACTGCTAAAATTCTTCTAAAATCGGTAATATTATTATTTTATGAACAAAATATTTAAATCCTGAGAAGCAAGGCAATCGAGTAGCAAAAACCAGGAATTAAGGCTTTTCAAAGTTTTAAATTAGCTTTCCTATTTTGTTAATAAAATGTCCCATTCCTCTCCGCCCCTGTCGGCACTTTCGCCATCCACATCTGTTCTAAGTACTCTTTTCATGAGTGATTTTTCGCAGTTAATTATTGGAAATGGAGAATCCAAGACAGATGATGGAAAAATTTCAAGTGCTAATAGCTGAAATTTTGAAAATCTAAGCCATGAAAACCAATTTCGTCTGCGCAAGCAGTGCAATTTTAAATTCTTGCCTAAAACTCGCAAAAGGCTTACACGCCACAACGCAACGCGCAATATGCGCATATTATATTCTGCTCCAGAAGCTACTTCTGCTGTTGTCGCCTTCACAGCTGTTGACAATAGCATTTGATGTTTTGTAATAACACAATACTTCCCAAACCTCCGCATATTATTATGCAGAATAGTTATATTGCTCAAAGCCCTGACAACTTATCGAGTACAACTCTTGATCCCATTCTTGCCGAGCTCGTGGTAAATAACCCTCCAATCACTGAATTCAAATTGAAACTTTGTGGTTCTGGAATGGTCAAAATCATTCCAGAAACTATTGCTAAATACAGATTAATAATAAATATCCTTGAAATAGAAAAATGTCAATACAATACATACCAGATGCAGAGTGAAAGGTCTTTCAAAGTAGTGAAGTGTGGCATCCTATCCTTCACAAGCACAGACCTTATTAAAGATGAGCTTTCTAGTATGGTTTTAATTATTCGGAGTCCGCCCTCTCTGTAAATACGTTGTCCGACTTGAATGGCCTAAAAA
The DNA here is from genome assembly GCF_035044405.1 of Drosophila montana. Taxonomy (NCBI): domain Eukaryota; kingdom Metazoa; phylum Arthropoda; class Insecta; order Diptera; family Drosophilidae; genus Drosophila; species Drosophila montana. Next base: position 12,436 of record NW_026998174.1, on the reverse strand, counting down.
TGATAAGAAATTACCTCAGTGCATTCGTTGCCAAAGATTCAATCACACGGCTCGTTTCTGTCCCCATTCTCCGCGATGCGTCAAATGTGGCAATGATCATCTTGCTATTTCTTGTAACAAACCGACAAATCTTCGGGCAAAATGCGAAATCTGCGGCAACTCACACACAAAATTACAAAATCGATGTCAAAGTCAAACAGCAAGGGTCATACCCTAAAAAATAGGCAATCTCCAAGGTATTTACAGCGGCAACATCGTCAGAAACGTACAAAAAGAGAAACCAATAAAAAAATATGCAAGAAAATGAGCCAGCTACAAACACTGCTTCTACATCTAATACCACTGCCACTCAGCCAATCGACGACTACCAGATGCTCAATAATATAGTTCAAAAGCAACAAGAGCAATTAAACAAGATAGCCCTCTGGATGAATAATAGTAGGAGCACACTAACATAATGAGCTCTCGGACAACGTACAAATCTTCTAAATTTCCTCAAAATCTCAATAATTCAAAGCAGCCTTGTCCAGATGAATTGTAAGTAAATAGCATATAAATATGCGAACAGACTCCCAAAATTGGTAAATATTTAGCTAAATTTTGTTTAGATTCTCGGCTGGCGGTCCTCTTCCTTTATAGCTTGCAGACAGAAAGTATTCTTAAGCTCTATTAATTAAGGCACATTTTTTCGCCCTTAACATTGACCCAAATATCTCATAATTCTGAAATAGGAAATTTTCTTACCCAATTATGTCATTTTTTCATTTAGAAGATAATTAAATTTTAATTCCTTCTCCTTTTTTCATATGTTTGACCTTTTTTTCTCTTAAAATGTATTAGACTTTCCCTAAAATTAAAAATCTCGAAAAGGTTACTTATCACTCGACTCTCATGTTGGAACTGAACGTTGAACAGTAGTTCTTTTAGCTCTACTCAAACTATAATTACACTTCCCTGATCCAAGTATGCTTTTGAATTCTAAAAAATTTTACTCATTTTTAAGTAGGCCTTGAAACTAAATTCTGAAATTTGCCTTAGTTGCCAATGCCCACATACAATATCTAGCCAGTCTGCTTCTAAAATTCGACTGAAGCACTTCAAAATTGGAAAATAATTCATATAACTTGAATATACTTTTTCTTTTCTAAAATTGAATTTTTATTTTTAAACTAAACTAATTATACTATTTCGTTCTTTTCCAAATAAAATAAATTCATTTTTATTTTATTCATTGTTTGTTTACTCCTTTTTAATTTTTTAAATGGGTAATCGGGGTATGTTGTATTTGTGCAAATGTATGTAACAGGCAGAAGTATATATATTCTCTGATCAGCATCAATAGCCGAGTCGATCTAGCCGTGTCCGTCTGTCTGTCTGTCTATCAGTCTGTTCGTCCGTCTGTCCGTCTATGTGAACGCAAGGATATCAGAACCTAGAGTCTTGAAATTTTAGCTGTAGGTCCCTCCTAATGCTCGCGCAGATCAGGTTTTTTTTTCCGATATTCGCTAACTTGCCCCGTTTCCAAGTAATCGATAAAAATCGATATTGAAATCCTGTTCTTTCAGCAATTTCGGCAAATATGAGCTAGTCACCAAACGACATGTAGCTTCTAGAATAGTATAGTATATATATATCAAGTATCTTTCATTTTATACCTATCGGCACCTCCCCGCTACCACCGAAAAGCTATAAATCAAGTTAATTATCCAACTTGTATTGCCCATCAATTTAAGCCACAATTTATATGCAATTACATTTTTGAGAATACACAAATATTCTTTATTCTAGTCTACAACAAGATGTACTGTCGAAAATTTCATTAAGATCGGTTAAGAAACACAAAAGTTAAATGCGCACGTGTTAGCAGCATAGCTGCTGCGCAAATTCCAAGAATTTCTGTATACATGTACACACACACACATTCATGCGCGTCTGCTTTGAATTCTATCAACAGCATTGCAAATGCGATTGTATTGTTTTCTGTGCTGCTATTTTAATTGGTTTTTTTCTTATTAATGCTCAATTATTGGTGCGGCCCTTGAGTAGAGGCAGCGGTAAGTGGTGCGGTTAGTTGCGAGTTCGAACCCTGCCAAGGGAAGAGTTTTTTTTTTATTTTAATTTATCTTTATTACTACTAAATCAATCGAGCGCGCAGCGCGAGCCGCATTTGGTGTTGGAAGAAGAGGGTTCAGGGTATCTCCTAGTCGGGAGCTTCCGACTAGAACCTCTTACTTGTTTTTATGCATATATTTATTGGAATATTTTATTTAAACTATAATAATTTCATTTTATCTTTTAATCAAATTTAATTTTGTTGGTTCCTTTTCCGTTTTTACTTTTTCGATTCTAGAAGAATTTAATCTTCTTGTTTTGCGCTTATTCAATAATAACCCAAAACATAATTTTCTTCTGCGATTAGTGTAAATTATATTGGTTTTCAAAAAAATCTCTAACCTTTTATTTTATTTTATTGCGTTTAATAAAAAAAATATTCTGCTTTCGTTAAATCAAATTATACTTTTTGACCCAAATAAATTTTTGTTTGTCCCTTTTTCTGTTTTTTTCATAAAATGTAAAATTTTCATTAACAACATATATATATACTTGTCCTTTTTAAAATTCAACTTATTCTTGTAAAACTAGAATAATTTAATTTTTCAACTTATTCTTGTAAAACTAGAATAATTTAATTTTCGTTTCCGTTTGCTGTTTTCTATTTAACCAAATTGAATTAAACCAAATATATACTTTGTTATGAATTGTTTTTCCATTATATCGACCGTAAAATGTATTCTATTCTCTGTCCATAAATAAACATCAAGTATAATTCTCATTTTCGTTTACGTTTGATGTTTTCTCTTTAATCAAACTTGAATTAGTCCTAATCTTCCTTTTTCGTTCTTATCAACCTTAGTTATGACTAGTTTTCATGGAGATAATTGAACTCTTCATCCTTCTCTTTTCTCATAAAATTCATTAGCATCCTTCTCATTAATTGTTATTCAACTTTCCCTCAAATTTACAAATCTGAAATAGAATAACTTCTCACTCGACTCTCACTTCGGGAGTCTGAAGCTAACACATAGATTTAATTATCTATTTAACTACTAAGGAGCTAATTGAACTATGTCATACTTCTCTAGTATCCATCCACCTACACGCATCCGTCCAACTTAATGGTTATTCGACGGTCCTCTGGGCTTTCGAATCCGACTAGAAAACGTGTCTAACTGGGGTACTCAAAAGCTACGTAGTCAGTTGTTTGTGTTGGTTCAGTAAGCTGGTGTTTACCTGTAATTGTAATGGTTATGTAATTTTTAAATAACGGGTCCGCCAAATAACTTTTTTTTTTGAAAATGGTATAAAAAAAACTACTGAATTTTTTATCAAATTTCTTTTTTTATTTGAAAGTACAATCCTTCCGGTTAATAATGGAAAATAATTTCAATCAAATGGCTGCCTAGGCTGGCCATGCAGTAGCCTACACGATCCGTCCAGTTTTTAAGCACATTATCGATTGTGTGCAGCTGTATTTCACCAATGGCTTCACGAATATTGTCCTTTCAAGAGTCAATTGTCTCTGGCTTGTCGGCGTAACACTTATCTTTGAAGGCACCCCACAAATAATAGTCCAACGGTGTCAAATCGCAACTCCGAGGTGGCCAAACGACATCAGCTCTGCGGCTGATAATGCGAGTGTAGCTTCGGCTGTGTGGCACGTAGCGCCGTCCTGTTGAAACCAAATGTTGCCAATATCCTCCTCTTCAATATTTGTGAACAAAAATTCGTTCAACATGGCCCGATAACGATCGCCATTGACTGTAACGGCAACTCCTTGCTCATTTTCGAAGAAAAATGGCCCAATTATGCCTCTGGACCAAAATCCGCACCAAACAGTGACTCGTTTTGGGTGCATCGGCTTTTTAATGTATGCGTGCGGGTTTTCTGTGCCCCAAGTGCGACAATTTTACTTGTTTACATACCCGCCAAGATCAAAATGAGCTTCATCTGAAAAGATAATATTTTGGGCAAAATCGGCATATTCTGTAAGTCGATCGCAGGCCCACTTAGCGAAGCAAAAGCGCATTGGTCAGATGGTCAGTTGGCTTCAACTTCTGAACCAATTGGACTTTGTATGGCGTCATACCAAGGTCTTTATGCAAAATTCGTCTCAATGATGTCTCCGAAATGTTCAATTGTTGAGAACGACGGTGAATTGATGTTGATGGCGCTTCACGCACACTTTCTGCCACAGCAGCAATATTCTCGGGTATACGCACTGTTTTTGGCTTTTCACGCTTTGGTTTATCGATGAGGATGCCAGTTTCTTTCACTTTTTTCACAAGATAACGAACATACGGAGCTGAAGGTGCTTCTCTTCTTCCAAAATCCGTACGCATTTTCGCACACATTCTGCAACATTACCATGATTTTCAAAGTAATGTCGCAATATTTCCCAGCGTTGTTCAAGCGTATTCACAGCCATATTCGTTCAGGGGAAGGATAAAACTAATTATCTGTCAAATCAGACATGAGCTAAATGTTGCCATTCACGAAATAAGCACTAGTTGAAAAAAATAAGTTAGATGGCGGACCCGTTTTTTATTCTTGCTTAATTTATGAATTTTGTTAGTTCTCTTAAATATAGTTGTTCTTTTGTTTTTAAGATGTCTTTAGTTGTCTCGGCTCGAGTGAAAATTTTATATTTTCTTCTTAATTTGTTAAGTTTATGGCATTGGAAAATTAAGTGTTCTGCGCTTTCTACTTCATTACATGTTTCACACATGTCAGTATCAGTTTTATTGATTTTATGGGGGTACTTTTTGTCATACGTATGACCAGTGAAGAGGCGGTTTATAAGTTTTATATTAGAGGCTGTCCACTTTATCTTTTTATGCCATGGGTTTTCTGTTAGGACCGGGAAATAACTAAAGAATGTGTTGCCTTTGGTTCTGCATAACTCTTTGAAGTGGCTATTCCATGTCTGCCATATGCGTCTTTTTGATGCTCTAAATGCATCTCCCACACTAAAGCTTGTGTTGAGAGGGATGCCCTCTGTACATGCCTTTTTGGCCAATGCCTCCGCTATTTCATTAATTTGTATCCTTTTGTGACCCGGGACCCATATAATTTCTGCTTTTTCTAAGCTTGTCCAGTCTAATATCTCATGTATTTCCGCTCCTATGTTGAGGATGAATATTTTTGCTTAAGTAGCGCTGTCGCCCCATGATGTCCGTAAATATTACGTATTTGGCGATATTCTTTGCTGCGCTATTTCCATTGACGTTTTTATGGCTAATAATTCCGCAGAGGTGGAGGAGATTGTTTTGTTGCAGTTGAGGATGTGTTCTTCCTCGTCGGTAACGTTGCATACCGCTATTCCAACTGCGTTTTCAGTTATAGAGGCGTCTGTTGCAAAAATGCGGTATCCCAAGTCTTGAAATTTATGGAGTGTATTTTTAAAGGTCGATTGTATTTCCTCTAGAGAGGTATTACTTTTATTATTGCTTAATATTTTAGTGGTTACTTTTAAATTTGGGTTTGAAATATACTTTGTTTTTGATTTTGTGTTGTCCAGTATGTTTTCCTGTATGGAGATTTATGTTCCGTTGATTTGATTGTGTTACAGAGGTCTTGATTGTATGTTTTGAGTTTAAGTATTTCTTTAACGGTTAACAATTCAGTCCTGAACAGGGGAGGGAGTTCTCCTGCAAGCGTGGGTCGGTGTGGAAGGTGTCACTCCCATACATCTCCTAAGTGGGATTGCAAGCAGTGAGGTGAGTTTTTTGTTATGCCTTTGTTCATGTTTAATGTAGTGCAGGCATATTCTATTCTGCTTCTAATGAAGGTTTTGTATATATTCACGGCAACACTTGGTCTGAGGCCAGCTTTGATCGAAGTTGAGTATTGCAGGTCCTGTTGGCTCTTCAGCATTTTTGTTTTTACATCTTTTAGATGATTTCTTCGCGACATATTTGTGCTCAGCGACCTTCCCAGAAATTTGATCTCCGAGGCTTGCGGTATGTTCCTTCCGTTTAAGACTAAGTTTACCATTCTTTTCTTGCTTTTGCTCATCGATAGGGAAGCTGTTTTGTTGGCATTGAAGCTCAAGCCTATATCTTCGCATACTAAATGGAACGTTGATAACTTGTCCTGTATGTTTTTTACTGCGATTGGTAAAGATCGTTTGCTGGATAGGATTATAAAATCATCTGTATACTGGTACACTTTAGTGTCTGGGTCTTCTATTTGGTGGTCTTTTAATATACAGGTTGAATAGTATAGGAGACAGGCAGCTACCTTGCGGGATTCCTCCGCTTACTTCTAACATTTCTTCTCCAACTTTCAGAATTCTGCTAGACATGAAGTTCACTATCCACTTGACTTATTTTGAGGGTATTCTCTCATGTAACATGATTTTACATAAGAATTCTAGGCAGACGCAGTTATATGCATTGTTAACTCTAGACTGACTATGACATCTGCTTTTTTTGTTGTTTAAGTAGCGAGATTGTGGTAAGTAAGTCATTTATGCACATGGCCGTGGATTTGTTTTTTCTGTATGCATAGGACTTTATAGGTAAGATGTTATTTTCTTCTACATATTTGTAAATTCTGTTTTTGATCATCATGTTATTTGTTTTTGCAAGGACCGATATTAGAGATATTGGCCTATAGTTCTCGAAGTTTATAGGGTCTTTGCCTTGTTTGAGTATGGGTGCTATATTAATAATTCTCCACTGCGGAGGAATTATACAGTCTTTTAAGAGGCCATTGTATATGTCAATGAGGTTTGCTTTCCCGTATTCATTTAATGCCTTGAGCATGTCATATGTTATTTTATCCTGTCCCCCCGCCGTGGATCTTTTGTGATCCAGGGTTTCGGTGAGGTCTGACATGGAAACGAGCACATCTGCAGAATTTTGCTCTTTTGGGAAGCTGAGTTCCTGGAAATTGGTTATTCGTGATATCTGATCTTTTAACATTTGTAGAAAATGCTTGTGCATAGATGGGCAGAGTTTGGACGGTTCTGGTTGTGGGCTATTTTTCAGGGAGTTGAGGAATCTCCAGGCCGTTCTTGTGTTCGGTTGCTTGTCCAACATGCTGATTTTGCTAGTGTACCTTTCTTTTTTGCTTTGGCAACTGCATTATTCCAGAGTTTTTTTAGAGCAATGGCTTTGTTGAAATTGATAATGGAGGGGAACTTGTTGGCCTTTGCTTGCTAGCACATGTCTGTACATTTTTTGTAGGTCATCAGACCACCAGTATTTTGGGATCTTATTATACCCTTGCAGAGGGTTATATAATTTTGTCGTGAAATGTGAAACGCATAGAAGGAGACATCTCCGACCCCATAAAGTATATATATTCTTGATCAGTATCAACAGCCGAGTTGATATAGCCATGTCCGTCTGTCTGTTTCTATGCGAACTAGTTTCTCAGTTTTAAAGCTATCATTATGAAACTTTGCAGAATTCCCTCTTTCTGTTGCACGCAGCTCATATGTCAAAACCAGCTGGATCGGACCACTATATCATATAGCTGCCATAGGAACGATCGGTCGAAAAGTAGGTTCTTGTATGAAAAACATTTTTGTTTATAAAGTTATCTTGACTAAACTCGGTATTTATTAGTTTTACTACGCTACCCATATATATGCAAAATCCTATTAAGATCGGACAACTATATCATATAGCTGCCATAGGAAAGATCGGTCGAAAATTAAGTTTTTGTATGGAAAATTTTTATGTGCTTCAAGATATCTTGACCAAACTCGGTATTTATTAGTTTTACTACGCTCCCCATATATATGCAAAATCCTATTAAGATCGGACAACTATATCATATAGCTGCCATAGGAAAGATCGGTCGAAAATTAAGTTTTTGTATGGAAAATTTTTATGTGCTTCAAGATATCTTGACCAAACTCGGTATTTATTAGTTTTACTACGCTCCCCATTTATATGCAAAATCCTATTAAGATCGGACCACTATATCATATAGCTGCCATAGGAACGATCGGTCGAAAATTAAGCTGTTGTATGGAAAATGTTTTTCTTTTTCAAGATATCTTTACCAAACTCGGCATTTATTAGTTTTACTATGCTCCCCAAAAATATGCAAAATCCTATAAGGATCGGACAACTATATCATATAGCTGCCATGGGAACGATCGGTCGAAATTAAGTTGTTATATGGAAATTTTTTTTGTTTTTCAAGACATCTTAACCATACTCGGTTAATTAACTGTCATTAACTATTTTCCCTGTGCTTCTTAGATACGGGCAAAGCACTATGAGCATTATGAAAAGGTTGGGTCTGCAAGGGTATTAAATCTTCGGCGTGCCGAAGATAGCCCTTCCTTCTCGTTGGGTATGAGTTAAGTGGTTCATTTTGATGTTTAAGTGTATTTTCAAATTTGTCTTTTCCCAATTTTATTATATTGTTATCATGGAAAAGTGGAGAAAATAGTTGAAATAGTTCTTTACATATTGCTGTAGTTTCATCCTTCTTTGGGTAATTGTATATCTAATCGCTTGTATCATTAGTGTATGAGGGTAGACTGAAGTGTGGGCGTGTCTTATTGAATCCCACGACCTGCTGCACCGCCTTCCTGTATTTCGATTTATTGATGATTTAATTGACACTTGTGTCATTGCTGATCACGTTTTTTATTTTTGGACTTAGTTGGGGGAAATTGGCTTCATATTTTTTTTTGGTGTATATTTCATTGTTGTTGAGAGAATAGCTTTCTACAACCTCTTTTCTGGCAAGTTTTTTTATTGTCATGATTTTTAGAATATCGGTTTTCTTGTTCCACACTGGGCAGGAGCTCTTCTCCCAGGAGTGATGTCCACTACAATTGCATAAGATACATTTTCCACTTTTGCATTCAGGGGGCCATCCAATTTCTTTGCCACAGCTGAGACATCGTTTTTTGGATTTACACCTAGAGTTAGTGTGTCCCAGTCGTCCACAATTGAAGCATTGTCTTACATTTGGGAAGAAGTGCATTACTTTTAAGGAGAAAATGTTAAAAGGTTGCACTGATTTGGGTATTTCATTATTTAGGAAGTATATTTTGACTGTTTCAGTTGGTTCTAATATAGTCTCATTTAATACTTCACCCGCTTCATTTTTTTTCTCCTCATTATTTTCTCGACCGATTTAATTTTAATTTCAGATTGAATGTTATTGTAAATATCCTCGTCTGACCAGCTTGTTGGTACCCCGCGGACTATATGTGTCCATATGTCTCCGTGTAGTTCCTCGGGACGAAAGCTTTGTAGTTAAATTGGCTGAGACTGTCATTTTTATACCCTGAACCCATTGAAAATGGGTAAAAAGGGTATAATGTATTTGTGCAAATGTATGTAACAGGCAGAAGGAAGCATCTCCGACCCCAGTCGGAGTTAAGTATATATATTCTTGATCAGCATCAACAGCCGAGTCGATCTAGCCATGTCCGACTGTCTGTCCGTCCGTCCGTCTGTCCGTCCGTCCGTTTGTCCGTATGTATGAACGCAAGGATCTCAGAACCTATAAGAGCAAGAGACTTGCAATTTTAGCTGTAGGTCTTCCTAGTGCCCGCGCAGATCGAGTTTGTTTCCGATATTCTATAACTTGCCCCGTTGCCAAGCGATCGATGAAAACCGATATCGAAATCCTGTTTTTTGAGCAATTTTGGTAAATAATAAGAGCTAAAATCACCAAACTTGACATGTAGCTTCTAGAATAGTATAGTATATATATATCAAGTATCTTTCATTTTATACCTATCGCCTGTTGGAAGAAGAGGATTCAGGGTATCCCCTAGTCGGGAGCTCCCGACTAGAACCTCTTACTTGTTAATTATGTTGTTTGCATTGGTAGCATCATCAAAATACAAATTGTATAGAGTTACTCCTAGCGCCGTTATGCTCTTCAGACCTTTGACTTTAAGGTGTCGAATTTTTTCGAAAAGGAATAGTCAATTTTTTACGTTTTTGTTTTGGATGCCTTCGCTTTGACTTGTGTCTACTAGCACGCAAGCAGCTCCTACATGTTCAGCATCATACAGGAACGTTGGTTTTTCAATAATTGGACCATTTTTGGTGGTATCTGAGTTATATATGTTTGAAATCAAGACTTAATTCCTATTTTCGTTGTCTTTGTTGCTGTTTGTAATTGGGTTTTTCAGGTACTTAATTGCTGAGTTGGGTAGCTTTTTAAGATAATTGTCCGCTGATCCCATATTAACATTAGTGTATTTATGATGTGTCACTCATTGAGCTGTCACTAATCTCTGTAGAAGAGATGTCATTTGTTTTTGTTACTTCTCTATTTGCATTCTCTTTGGAATTTGTTTTGGATAGTTTTATTCGCTTTATTAATGATTTTTGCTGATTTCTTGAGTTCAGGGGCTTCTCCTTCCAGGCCAAAAATGTCTAAATAATCCGCATATCTTTTTGTGGCTGACGCCGGTGGGGTGGCGCCTGCTATGTTATCCCTCCTTCTTTTTCGCACTTCTTAGTCTAGGACTTACCACAGTTGCAGGAATTGAGATTTTAGGCAGTTTTATTTATTTGTTTAGGATTTTATGTTATATATATATTTTTTTTAAACACACTGTGGTCTATTTCTTCAGGCAACTAGAATCCGAGTGTAAAATAAGGCATTATTCTTTATACATTGTTGCATGGTGAAGTCTCTAGGGGATATCGATATATAGGTGAGGGCCCTAAGCACCATAGAGCAGGGGTCCCCAAATTTCGCAGGGGTGGCAACGCCTAGCTCAGGATCCACTGCCTTGAGTGAAAAAAAAGTGGGAGAGCGTAGGCGGGTGCCCTACGCTCGCAGGGGAATGAGCGAAAATGGTGCCCTTCGTAATGCCTTTGGCCTCCAACTGTGCCGTTGGCCCAGAAATGCAGCTGTGCATATGGGCAGCAACGGTGACCACCTTTTCGATGTATGCATGGACCGAAATTCAGCACCGATCTTGTTGCTGCCCAAATGTACAGAAACTTCGCCTTTCTCAGCGGTGAACGGCGGGCGTGCTGGGCATAAAGTCCCCTTAACTGCGTTTCTAAGTTTTGAACAACCATTGAACCTGTCGGTGACGATACCTAGACATGCATAAATTTTGGACATGAACAAAAGTTGCCAGGCAGCCAAATGGTGGTTCAAGAAATACCATAAAATGTAAATGAACTTTGTTTAATTAAACCAAAAATGAAAAACCGCCAAAAGAAGAAAAAACTTCGAAACTGCCAAAAGGGGATTTCAGGCAACCGAGTTTCACGCCGAAGATCGCCAGCCAGGCCGCCAAGTTTTTTTTGGACCGGAGACCCTAAGCGCGGCCAGGCCTACGCAACAGGAGAGACGAAGAGGCGAGCGACGGCAAGTATCAACCAGTTGAGTGAGTCCGTTCCGAGATCGTTTGTCCGCCCCAGGCCAAAGACAAAGGCCAGAGTTCCTGGAGAGTGGTCTTGCCTAAAACCATGAATAAAACGCACGTACAAATAGTAAACACCATATGTATATTCACGAAAACTTACGTTTTTTTTATCGTCCCTTACCAATGCCAGAAAGCTCTTTAGGCAAGTTAGGGTAGTAGTATAAACCAGTCAACATACATTTTTTTGCCACCTATATAATTATTTTGGCACTTATGAGTATATTTATTTATTTATGTGTTCCACATTGGTGCAAATAAAAAAAATTTAGACTCACATTTATTTGTGTTGTTTTGGTGGCTTTTGGCCACAGCCTCTGGCAGGTTTCTTTTCTCCGTCTTCGGCTGATTTGTCGGATGATGCATGTGCTCCTGTGGGTACTTCTGCTGCGGGGTGTCCACAGCTGTTGGTCACCCTAGATTGCCTTGTGTCAACAATATGAATCTCAAGCGTCCGCTTACTGGCGTTTTGCAGAACAGTTCAATTCATTAAAACCCTATCAGATTCATTTCTAGAATTCAAATCCTGTCACCTTCGACAAGCAAAGCAATCGATTTGCTCATGGCAGCAGAACCGGCTTTCCAGGAAACAAGGTTTTTAACAAAGTTGTTCCCTTTCTTTATTACTTTCTTTTTCATTTAATAACAATATCCCATTCTTCTTCCTCACCTGATTCCAACGAGCATGCAGGGCATCTTTCTAGTGCTTGAAAACTAGCTTCGCTTGCGTAAAAAGCGCAATCACCCTAGATTGCCTTGTGTCAACAATATGAATCACAAGCCTCCACATATTGCAGTTTTGCAGAACAGCTCAATACATCAAAACCCTGACATATTAAATTCTAGACTCTATTCTCACTAAATTCGAAGCAAATAATCCACCCATCTGACTCTAAGCTAAGACTGAGTGGTCCTGAATTTATAAAAATTATTCCAGAAACAACTGAGTCATATAGACTATTAATATACTTGACAAGGAAAAAGACTGCCAATACAATACGT
>NW_026998173.1:0-1467 GCF_035044405.1 Drosophila montana | reverse complement strand
TGGGAAGCTGAGTTCCTGGAAATTGGTTATTCGTGACATCTGATCTTTTAACATTTGTAGAAAATGCTTGTGCATAGATGGGCAGAGTTTGGACGGTTCTGGTTGTGGGCTATTTTTCAGGGAGTTGAGGAATCTCCAGGCCGTTCTTGTGTTCGGTGGCTTGTCCAACATGCTGATTTTGCTAGTGTACCTTTGTATTTTGCTTTGGCAACTGCATTCTTCCAGAGTTTTTTTAGAGCAATGGCTTTGATGAAATTGATAATGGAGGGGAACTTGTTGGCCTTTGCAGACCACCAGTATTTTGGGATCTTATTTTTTTGTATAACATAGGATGATGTTTTGATAGCATTTGAGAATTTTTGGTTGAAGTCTCCAAGATTATTACTGAATGCAAAGTTGGCTATGTTATTCAACAATTTTCTCTTGGCCAGGAAGGTAGTTGGCTTGACTGCTGTGTAATCTATGTTAACTATCATTGGGAAATGGTGACTTCCTCCTAACTGGATTGGCCTGACTAGCCAGCTTTGAGTCGCATTTACTTTTGTTAAGGTAAGTCAAGGACTGAAACAGAGATAGTGCCGATTTGCGTTTGGAAGGTGATATCACCTGTATTCAGACATATAAAACCTGCATTGGCCATGCAATCTTCTAGAAATTTGCCACGTGCATTTGTTATGTTGCCACCAAAAACAGTGCTTTTGGCATTAAAGTCGCCAGCTATTATTATATTTTCCATATGCTCTGATTGCGCAAGTAGCATGGAAATCTTCTACTTTAAATCTTTAAGGGGAATTCTTGGCTCAAAATAGACCGAACATAAGGTTAGATTTCTATTTAGATTGGTAGTCGTTGCCATGATGACATCACAATTTGTATGGTATATCAATTTCCTACATTTTTTATTGCTTTTGAATGCTAAGGCTACGCCTCCATATTCATCTGCTCTGAATTTATTGATAAGGTTAAAGTTAGCAAGTTTCCTGTTATTTTTGTTTTCATCTTGTGAGAAAATTTCAGAAAGGAAGGCTATGTCAAAGTTTTCTGTATTTAGAACTAATTCTAAATGGTCTCTATTTGCTTTTAAAGATTGTATGTTGTTTTGAAGTATTTTAATGGGCATCCTGATTTTGGATATTGTTGGGTATTGAGTTAAGTGGTTCATTTTGATGTTTAAGTGTATTTTCGAATTTGTCTTTTAACAAATTTAATTTTGTACTGAGCTTATTGTTATCATGGAAAAGTGGAGAAAATAGTTGAAATAGTTCTTTACATATTGCTGTAGTTTCATCCTTCTTTGGGTAATTGTATATCCAATCGCTTGTATCATTGGTGTATGAGGGTAGGCTGAAGTGTGGGCGTGGCTTATTGAAGCCCACGACCTGCTGCACCACCTTGCTGTATTTCGATTTATTGATGATTTGATTGACACTTGTGTCATTGCTGATCACGTTTTTTATTTTTGGACTT
>NW_026998172.1:0-33789 GCF_035044405.1 Drosophila montana | reverse complement strand
GATAAGGATGTAAAATTACGTGTTAGTCTAGGGATAGCGTAATTTAATTGGCTAGTCAACACAGAAGAGTCAATTTCACCAGTAATTAATTTATGGACAAATATTACAGCCAGCATATTTCTACGATTAGTTAAGGAAGGAACGTTAATCATCAGAAGTCTGCTGGAGTATGACGGTAGCCGCAAACGAGGATCCCAATTAAAACCACGAAGGGCAAACAACAAGAATTGTGTCTGAACGGATTCAATTCTGTCTTGATGGACAGAGTACTGTGTACTGTGTCAAGTATAGGTCGTATAAAGATATATGTTAAGGGTTTTTGTCGTGTACGGATCGTCAAACTACTTCGACCATCGCTTGATGAAACCCAAAACAATTCTGGTCTTATTGACCACGGTCTTAGCATGAGAGTCGAATTTAAGTTTATGATCCAGGATGACACCTAGATCATTAACTTGATTACAAGAACTGTTAACACGCTCGAGCGGTAAGCTATCAAGGACGTAAGAAACCATTTGAAGAGGGTTTACGAGGTTGGCTAGACACCAAGCCTGAAACGCATCAATATCAGCTTGTAAGAGATAGCATGATGCTAAATCTTTTTATGCAAGGCATAACTTCACATCGTCAGCATATATTAGTGCTCGAGAGTGAGACAGTATTAAGAGAAGGTCAATAATGAAAAGAGTAAAAAGAAGCGGGCCAAGATGACTACCTTGAGGAACTCCGGAAGTCACCTGAATTCGTTTAGAAAACGAATTTCTGAAAAGAACCTAATAATTTATGAAGCATCAAGGAGTGGTTGACAGAGACGAAAGCCTTACTGAAATCAGTATAGATGTCGTCAGTCTGTATCCTTTTCTTAAACCCATCAATTACAAGTACAGTAAACCCTAGAGGGTTATTGGTTGTAGATCTGCGTTCACGAACTCATGCTGGGAAGGTAAAATGATAGAACTACATAGATGTTGCAGTTGAGATGTTATTTTTCTCTCAAAAGCGTTAGGTATAGCGGATAAATTGGAAATACCTCTACAGTTTTCGACATCTGACTCCCTTTCTTATGGAGAGGGATAATGTATGATTCCTTCCAAATGGTCGGAAAAGATGAAGTGTTTATGGACAATTCAAAAAGTTTTAAAACAGGTTTACCTAATGCTGCTGCGCAGTATCTAAGCACGCAAGCAGGAACACCATCAGGGCCCGGTGAGTAAACCGGCTTTATAGTGTTAAGGTCGCTAAGAAGCGAACTTTCGGTAATAATGGGATTTAAGATGCAGTTTGACCTCTGTAACTGATAAGGATAAGGTTGATTTTATTATACCTAGAGGAGGAGTAGGTAGTTTGAAAAAGTTTGCGCACAGATCGGCTATGCCTAAATCAGTGTTCGCGCTCCGAAGAAGGCAAAGTTGAATGTCTTTCGTTTAGAATTGACAAAGTTAAAAAATTGCTTCCGATTATGTGAAATTTGAAGGCGACAACGCCGACGGTAGTCCTCATAGCAGATGGAATTTTGGGTGGAAAAATTTGATCGGGCAACTGCATAGCGGGAGAAATCAGAGTGATTTTCCGATTTCTTAAACTTTTTATAACACCTCGACTACACGTTTTTTAACCTCATAAGTTAGTTTGAGAACCAGGGAGGCCTATCAGGCCTCGCTGGGTGATCAAGAGGAGCGCAGACATCAAAAATCGAGTACAAGGTGTCATAAAAAAGTTTCAAGGCAACATCAATGTCTGCACAATTGTACAGTTGGGACCAGTCGACTTGCAGAAGGGGTTTAATATGTAGACAAGTTAGATAGAGGAGGTAAATATGAACATTAAATAAAGATAGAAAAAGTACCAAATACAACTTTTACAGCCACCAACTCAATCTATGAGATGGGAAGATCAATGCGTTCCGACGAAAGAGCAGACTCGACAGCTATAAACACTCCTCCTCCGATACGGGAAGCTCGATCACATCTGTAAGTGGTGTATTTGGAGGTAAAATTTGAAGAGTCTGAAAACTCCGGCTTCAGCCAGGTCTCAGTAAAAGCGATAATTTGAAAATTAAAAGCAAGAGAGTCTAAATACAGTTTAGCGAGCTTAGATTTAAGACCTCTAACATTCTGGTAGGCAAGCTCGAAAGATGAAATTAGTTTTTTGACGCAGCAACTTGATGCGCCATTAGAAATAGGTGGTAATAAAATCGGAGACCGATTTTTCTTTTTGGCCCTATATTCTTTTACTATTAAGTGTTCCGGCCAAAACTCTTTACAACAAATGTACGATCCCAGGTTTCGGTATAACGCAAATGTTTTTTATTGATTGTGGAATTAACTTAAAAGAACATGAATGCGGCTTAGATGTAGTTTTAATCTTTTAGGAGTTACAAAATTATACGTGCGTGCGATGCTTATGAGTTATTGGTATCGACTGACTCTAATTCGTTTACATTCTGTAAACGATCGAGCGACTTCTGCTAATTTACAGACGACACGATCAGAACCGACAGCCACTACGTGTTTGACGTTGATTATCATATCCTACATTCGGCTGTCCTGACGGACAATTCGCCTCGGATTGGTCAAGCCATGGTTTCATAAACTCTGCCACTGTCAACGACTTACACGGGCCTTCTGTATCTGCCATTTTTTCTACCTCATACCTTCCGTGATTATTTACCTTCATAGCTACCATGTCATTAACTTGATATTATCTGTCAGGTTTTCTCTTAGAGTTGAAAGCCTTTTTATTTTCTTCTTGTATTTTCCTTATAATTTCACGAGCTTCCTCTGTACATTTTTCACGTTCCTCGTCGAGCTCTGTAATTAACGACTGCTTCACTAATTCTCTTAAGTTCGGCTCGCTACTTATACGCATGTCCATTCCAGTTAATATCTTGAAAGGTGAAAGGCTTCGCGGCTCTACGCTATTTATGATTTGTTGAACTTTACTCAAGTGTTTGTACCAGGCACCTGCATCTCCTAGACTCAACTTCGATAGCATCGGTACCACAATTTTATTAAATAAATGGGACGTGAATGCAGCGCCTCTATCTGACACTATTCGTAAAGGATTACCAAAGTTTGTAGCCTGTACTTCCAAGCTCTTAATGACTTCATCTATACCTGAGCTTCGAGTAGAGTACAACCAAACATATTTCGAGAATGCATCAACCACCACAAAGATATAATTGTATAGCTTTTTGGTTATCTCCATTGGCCCAACGTGGTCAATGTGGTAAGTCAATAAGGGTCTATAGCCCTTATCTATAGGCGTTAAATACCCCTCTCGCTTGCCAAATTTCTCGTTAACAATAATGCACTCTATACAACTGTCAACAATTCGTGCTACTTTGTCCTTCAATTTCGGAATGAAATACGATCGCTCAACTAAGTCCTGTGTCTTTTTTGCAGAAAAGTGACCTTGTTTGTGCGCTATCAATATAATCTCATTTTCCATTTGGGCTGGTACTACAATAAGCTCTTTGTTTGGGTCCTTAAATAAAACTTTATTATCTATGTAATAGTCTTCAAATGCTCTCTCTCTTCAACAAGACTCCGTATAAGTTTCACCCATTCGTCCGCTAATTGCGCTTCTCTTAACCGGTGTACGATAGTGTCGGTAAGCATATAACAGGAAACACGGCTTAAGGCATCAACGTGCCTCATCTTTGAACCTGATCGATGTTCTATTATAAAATCGTAGTCCTGCAAGTACATTGCCCAGCGCGCTACCCTCAATGGAACGTCTATCTTTTTCATTGTCATTATGAATGCATTACAATCCGTGACTATTTTGAATTTTATTCCCAACAGATAAACACGCCATTTAGTTAAGGATTCAATAATAGCAAGAACTTCGAGATCGGAAGCTGGGTACTTTTCTTCGCAAGGTTTAGTCTTACGACTCATGTACTGCACTGGAAGATAGAAACCATCTTCAAAACTCTTTTGCAACATAACTGCCTCATAGCCCCATTTCGACGCATCTGTATGTATTTCTGTCTCTAAATCCGGACTATATAACTGCAAAACAGGTTTGCTGGTCAAAGCAACCTTTAACTGCTCAATTGCAACCTGTTGTTGATCATTGAATTCAAACTTGGAGTCCTTGCGTAACAAGTCGGATAGTGGTTTAGCAATAACAATGACGTGATTCCAAGAAATCGTTGAATAGCTTTTTTATCTTTTGGGATGGGAAAGTTAGCTACTGCCTCAGTTTTTTCTTTACTTGGCCTAATTGAGTTGTCTTCAATTATGTATCCCAGAAACTGTACTTTTGTCTGCAACAGCTGGCACTTGGTCCAATTTATGCGCAATCCATTTTTTGCAGCCACCGTCAAAACTCTACTTAGTTTCTGTACCCCCTCGTTTATATCCTTACTTGGAATGATGACGTCATCCATGAATACAACTGCGTCATTACTCTTAACTAAGTCGCGCAAAACAGCCATTATGAATCGTGTAAATACTGCTGGGGAGTTTGAAATTCCAAACGGTACATACAGAAACTCATATTGACCGTTCTGAGTAACAAAGGAAGTGTATTTTTGCGAGTCTTCGTCTACTGGGACGTGAAAGAAACCATTGGTCAAGTCAAGTGTGGTAAACACCTTTGCACCCCGAAGCTTTTCTAATACTGTGTCCATGTGTGCCATTGGAAAATTATCTCGAACAATTTTTTCGTTAAGTTTCCTGTAGTCGCAACATAATCGTTTCTGCCCATTTTTCTTTGCAACCAAAACCACTGGAGAGGCAAATTCTGATACGCTCGGCTTAATAATCTTCTGGGCTCGCCATTCTTCTACCTGATTGTCGACAATTTTCTGCTCACTATGTGCTAGCCGCCTAGGGTGCTGGATAACTGGAACTTCGTTATTTAAAATTATTTTTATTTGGACGGGCGCATTCACATTTCGTTGCGGTTGATAACTTTGTACGATATTCCTAACCTTGCTTTCATACTCCTGACTGAGATGAGACAGATTCAAATTATCCGTAATTTCTCCATTTTCTGTACCTGTCATGCAAATACCTTCAAATTCCGAGAGCAATTCTGCGCAAGAAGAACGTAGCCTCTGATCTTGCGGCTTCCTATCAATTTTAACGTTATTGTCGACGATTCGACGAATAAACTGCGTTCCGTTTTTAGTGTTCAAGAATAGTTCTTCCTAAAATTGCTTCAAACCTAATGTCTTCATCTTGAATAACGTGGAACTCTATCTGCATTTCAATCTTGTCAATGGTGACGGGTATGGTAATGCTTCCGAAGGTTAGAACTTGACTTTCCCCGATACCTGTTAGACATTTTTCAAGGCCACTTACTCTTAAATTTCCAAGTTTTAAGAATATGCTTCTGCGAAGTAAACACAAATCGGCGCCTGTATCAACTAGGCCTTTAAATTTTACATCTGCATACACAATGTCTTTGAGCTTAAGTCCTGTTGAAGTAAAACTGCTAGTCGGCTTTCTGATCTTTTCCATATTTTGAGCACTATGTGTGTTTAAGCTATTTTCCTGTTTTATCGCAATTTGAACTTTGCAGCTTGCGGCGCGATGCCCTGGCTGTCCGCATTTAAAACAATTGCAAGAAACTTTTTTGCAGTCTTTCTTAAAATGAGAATCGTCTCCACTTAAAACACTTTTTTGCCTTTTCGGTCGACTCGACTGGTTGATCCTCTCTGTTTGTGTGCGACCAATTCTTGCTCTTTTGTTCCGACCCGCCGCGAGACTTTTTGTAGGCCTCAATTTGAAATTTTAGCTGCCTAATATCCCTGGCCTGATACAAAATTGCTTTGTTTGTTCTGCTATCTGGAATGCCTGCAACAAAATATTCAATTAAACTAGCGTCATCCAAGTTTAATGGCCTTGCAATTTCCATTAAAACATACAGAAACTCTTGCAAGGATTCTCCTTTCTTCATGAATGCATGTGTACTATGATTATCTCTTTATATAAAACTGTTTGTCCTGACTGACTGACTGATTGGTGATCAACGCACAGCCAAAACCGTAAGAGCTAGGAAGCTGAAATTTTCACTGTAGTTACCTTATGTGATGTAGGTGCACGTTAAGAAATTCACGGGAAATTCCACCCGCAAGTGTTTACCATCCGATCAGCCTCAAACTTATTTTCAAAGATCTTTGTTCAAATTCATTTGAGGGGTGCTTCTCTCTTTTAGGAAAATACATTGCTCCTTGGTGGAAATGGAGGTCAAAGATTTGGTGGGTGACGTTTCACGCTCAAATTCATTTCCAGAGATCTATCAGAAAAAAATTTGAGACGTGTTTCACACCTTTCGCAGAATTCAATTCTTCGGGGGGAATGCGATTAAAAGATTCAAACTTATTTTCAAAGCTCTACATAAGAACTTAATAAATACGTATTTCAGCGATTTGGGAAATTCCATCCGCAACAGTGGTAAATTGGCGGAAAACATTTGTATGAAAGTTTTTTGTTTACCATCCCATCGGCCCCAAACTTATTTTCAAAGATCTTTTTTCAAATTCATTTGAGGGGTGTTTCACACTTTTTGAAAAATCCGTTCCTCCTTGGTGGAAATAGAGGTCAAAGATTTGGTGGGATCTATAAGAAAAATCATATGAGACGTGTTTTACACTTTTCGCAGAATTAAAACTTCTTCGGGGGGAATGCGAATTAAAGATTTTTTGGGCGAAGTTTTAAATTGCGTACGATTTGCTTCAAACTTATTTTCAAAGCTCTACATAACCACTTAATGAATACTCATTTCAGCGATTTGGGAAATTCCACCCGCAACAGTAGTAAATTGGCGGAAAACGGTTGTATG
The DNA here is from genome assembly GCF_035044405.1 of Drosophila montana. Classification (NCBI taxonomy): domain Eukaryota; kingdom Metazoa; phylum Arthropoda; class Insecta; order Diptera; family Drosophilidae; genus Drosophila; species Drosophila montana. The sequence goes on along the minus strand of NW_026998172.1, from coordinate 26,991 downwards.
AAAGTTTTTTGCTTACCATCCGATCGGCCCCAAACTCATTTTCAAAGATCTATGTTCAAATTCATTTGAGGGGTGTTTCACACTTTTTGAAAAATTCATCCCTCCATCCCTCGAAGTTTTGGTGGATGACGTTTTGTGTTCAAATTTATTTCCAACGATCTATAAGAAAAATCATTTGAGACGTGTTTTACATTTTTCGCAAAATCTTAGCTCCTTCGGTGGAAAATGCATTTCAAAGATTTTTTTGGTGAATTTTAAGTTTTGTCCTATTTGCATAAAATCATTTTCAAAGCTTTTTGAACTCGAAGTGCTTGCATTCATAGGAGCTTTGACAAAATGGCGAGTTAATCTCTTGGGAACGAAATTTAAGATCGTAACCGATTGCAATGCGTTCGCCATGACGATGAAAAAGAAGGAGGTGCCGTTGAGAGTAGCACGATGGGCGATGTTTCTACAAGACTTTGATTACGAAATAGAGCACCGCTCAGGTACGAAAATGAGTCATGTAGATGCATTAAGCAGAACAGCTTGTTTCGTTCTGACTGACAGTGTGATGCTAAAGGAAACGCAGTTAGCTGACGATTGGACAAAGGTAGTGAGAGATTTGGTAGAAAGTAAGGGGTACGAGAACTTTTACATTGCCAATCAGATTTTGTTCAAGGATCTCGATCTGGATCATTGATTGTAGTTCCGTCTCAAATGGAGACAGAGATAATCCAAATTGCTCACAGACAGGGACATTTTTCGGCAAAGAAAACGAAATGTTTGATAGAAAAGTCATATTTTATTCCAAAACTGAAGGAAAAAGTGGCTCGGATAGTCGGTAGTTGTGTCGAGTGCATTCTGGTAAATATAAATTCTGGCAGACAAGAAGGATACCTAAGTGCGATAGATAAGGGTGATAAGCCATTAGTAACGTATCATATTGATCACTTGGAGCCGATGGAAATAACCAAGAAGAGATATAATCACATTTTAGTTATTGTCGATGGATTTTCAAAGTATGTCTGGTTATATCCAACTCGCAGTACAGGTGCTGAAGTAGTTATAACTTGTTTAGAGCGGCAGGCTATTAATTTTGGTAACCCATATAGGATTGTGTCAGACAGAGGTACGGCGTTTACAGCGAATCTTTTCAAAGATTACTGCGACAAGCATATGATACAGCATTTGCTGATAACCACAGGTCTTCCACGCGGTAACGGACAAGTTGAGCGAATTCACAAAATTGTAGTGCCCATGTTGACAAAACTAAGTTTAGAGACTCCATGTTCTTGTTACAAGCACGTAGGTAGAGTACAACAGGTAATTAACAATACAGAGCCGAGAAGTACAAAGATTACTCCGTTCAAAATCTTGACAGGTTGGACATGCGTTGTTCAGTAAATCCGTTTTACAACATATGTATTTAGTAGTATTTAATATATAAGCACCGCTCTGTAACACATTAGCTAAGTTAGAAAATTATAAAGCGTATTGCACTCTCATTTGGAAGGTTGGGAGGGTAAAGAATAGGGGAAGCAACATCTACGGCACCCTAGCCCCTGGAAATCTCAAATAACTGTCTTGAGCTGCGAAATCGAACCAATGAGTATATCGTCTGCTCATTTATATACACATTGTCCATTCGGCGACCGTCCGAAAGAGCCCCATACTCAACCACCGCCCCTAAATCGACGCTTATTCGGTAAATTACTAAGCTCCAGTTCACACCGGCTGAAACGCAGTTGGCTTAACCAGAAGTTTGCATCGGCCCTTTTCGATGCTTCATTTTTATCTCCTGCTTAAAACGACCGAGTTGTATCGTGCATACCTATCTTACTTGGAAGAGTATAACCGCGCTTGGTAATAGAAATATAATTAAGTGTTATCGAATATCGCCCATCTCGTTCGATACTCTCTAATTGAAATTGATTTTTGTCAAGCTGCATAGGATTATCAGCTGTTTGATACTTTCTGTAGGACACCCAATCTGAGATTGGATATACGAATGAGTACATGATAGCATTACCAGTAGCAGCGATTTCCGTTTAAATAATTCAACTGCAACTTCGATGGGCCCAACGAACCTGCACCGATATATATATATATATGTGTGTGTGACAATACAAGTCTAAATCTAACTTAAAGTGAGTACGGTCTATTAGGGCAAACGAATTATTTAATCGGCTTTATCGCATTTGGAATACTTGTGTACTATAATTATTTTTAATAAGTAAACACCGCTCTGTTACATATTAGTTTAGTTAGAAAATGCTAAAGCGTATAGCACTCTCATTTGGATCATGCGATTGACATATGAAGTTTATTTTAATTAAAATTTATAAATATATTGTAGAGTAAGGTCCGTCGCTGTTTGTTGTATTGTTTATGTTATATTGAATAAAACATTAGTAAAGAGGTAACTACCCAAATTAATCACGAGTTACCATGGTTGGGAGGGTAAAGAAGAGAGAATCGATCAACATCTGCGGCACTCTATCTACTGGAGTTCTCACATAACAGTCCGCCGTTTTCATTTCCTTTTATTCTGTACTCGAATATATACTTTTGGACCTTCATCTTAAAAGTATACAGTCAGTGCACTTAACCTTTCTGAGAACAAAAGGCGTGATATGTGAAGAAAAGGCGACCCACGTCAAATCCGACGAGCATAGCTAAGAGCAACGCTGGGGCCCGAAGGCCCGCTGGGGCTAAGGTCTTGGAGAAATAAACCCTACATTTAACTTTCACCCATTTAATAAGATATTTTCCATTAAAGATATTTTAGTAAAGAGGTAACTACCCAAATTAATCACGAGTTACCATGGTTGGGAGGGTAAAGAAGACAGAATCGATCATCATCTGCGGCACTCTATCTACTGGAGTTCTCACATAACAGTCCGCAGTCCGGTCTCGGAGAAATAAACCCTACATTTAACTTTCACCCATTTAATAAGATATTTTCCATTAAATTTACTTCGTTATTTTATGATTTGAAGTTTTCCATACCTGTCTTATGATATCGTTTTTTAGAGAAGCGACTATAGTTCGAGTGCTTACGGATTAGTTGAATGACTCGAATTTTATTTCAGGGTTAACTTTTAAGTCATAGAATTCACCCAGTTACCTAGGTTGTAGCGATAACAATATGACCAGCATAGAGTTGGAAGGCTCAGACCGAATTTACTATTAACAGTCCGGTTAACAAATACAAAGGAAAATATCAATAAAAAGAAAATTGCAGTTCGTCAAATTAATGCGAACCTGGCAGATATATTGAGCGAACACCGCAATTTCACCATGTAAACATAAATTTAATTACCCATGTATTACCGAGTCAAAAAGAGAACCCCTGCCCGACATGCAAACGCCTGTGTTCATTTAATCAGCTGTTCTTATCATTAGCAGTCATCAAGCCGACAAGGAAACATTTGAGGAATATCAGTTCCAAGTCGAGGGACTTGCGTATCGCCTAAGAACCGTAGTTTTAAAAGAATCGTTAGTACTACTTTTAAGTCGCCATTCAAAACCCTATATTCGTTACGAGCTGATGCACTTAGGCATTAACACTCTAGTGCGTTTAAGAGAATCAATTCGCACTCAGCAGCAGGTTTGCATACAAGTTTACCTCCAATCAGTGAAGACTATTTTTCCTCAAATGTCTCCCAGATCGATAATGAATCGGGTGGCGAAGAACCAGAGGAAATTGCTGCGCTGCAGGATAAGCAATTGAAATGCTGGAACTGCGGAAAGTTAGGCCATCGGTTCGAAGATTTTCTTGAGGCGCGTAACATCTTTTGTTATGGTTGTGGAATGAAAAACACCTATGGCCCAAGTGTCCAACATGTAACCGATCGGAAAACCGCAGAAGGGATGCGTCAGCCAACAAAAACCTGTCGCATCCGAAACTTTAAAAACAGATTGTAGTACTCAGACCGCAATCAAAAATGAGACAATGTAACCCCCCTTACCGGATACCCCAAGCTAAACTAGGGTTCACCAACCATACCATGTTCGAGCAGCTCAGTATGCAGCAGCTGGGAAGCGTATTTTCGGAGACGTAGGCAGTTGTTTATTCATTCCAAAACCCCGACGTTCGAATTTGGTAGAAGAGAGCCGTAAAAAGCTTATTTCAGCTGTATTCCTGAATTCAGATAACCGATTGTACACCGATATAAAAATCGACTATAATTGTTATACCGCTCTTCTAGAATCCGGTGCAACTAAGTATAAGTTGCATGAGCGGCGTAATGCTAAATGTTCCGTTGTTGGTAGACTTTTCGTTAAAATAACTTACCGCCACGAAACTAAACCAGTAGAATTCTTTGGTGACGTAGAAAATCCCGCTTGATAAAAATTCTAGTCTATGCACAGCATTTACAATACCAAATAGGCCCTTGTACCAATACAAAGTGATGCCTTTCTAACTATGTAATGTTTTGTATGACAGAGATAAAATTTGTATGATTCATTATCAGCCATGGACATGAATTCCCAGTCCCAACCACGGTGAAGCAATTTAGCGATTCTTAGGTCTCGCCGGATGGTACCGACGGTTTGTAGAAACTGGTCCCTTAGCTAAATTCGGAAGCGGAAGAAGCTTTTGAACTACTGAAAAACAAGCTGACATCTGCACATGATTTGAGGACGCCTTGTTTTTCCAAAACCTATATATTATTGTGCAATGCAAGTCTGTTTGGTCTTGGCTGTGTATTGGCCCAAGCAAATGATAACGGCATCGAGTAACCAAAGGGATAGAATGCTCGGAAGTTACCGATCCCGTCTCCTTACAGGGGCTGATGACGCAAAAAGATCTATCAGGGCGCTTGACCAGATGGTCGATCCAATTGTACGGCTTTTCATTCAAAATTAAACATCTATGCGGATCGCAAAACGTTGTTGCTGATACTCTTTCCTGGATGTACATTTGGCGTGCGTGGGAGTCAGTTTTGGCCGAGGGCAAATCGTGGGCATGATGCAATAAATAATATATCTTGAATGTAGTCCACATACCAAAGGTGACCTTTTGACTTTCTCACGATGACTACGAGCAAGGTGTCGGCTTAAATGGTTCAGTAAATGGGCGAAAGGGCGATTTAAAGGGCCTTGTTTAGTTTATAATTGCGTACAAAGATATTTGCCAAGATATATGCTATGAGATAAGCAGAAGATGGAAGTCAAAGCAGTTATGTAAAAATCTAAAATAATGTCGAATTCAATAATCAACTATCATTATATCTGCTACATCTAAAGCCTGAGCACAAGGCATTAAAAAATAGTTTAATTAATAGTACCTATAACTGGAACATCTGAGAGTTGTGCCTTAAGTTTGATAAAAAGTAGACTATCGATATTTATCGATGATCAAAGTTTGTGGGTTCAAAAAGAAATTGATCAGCTATGCTTGACAATCAATTCGATCGATAAACAACCGATATTTTTCGTATAAAGTATCGCCTCTATTATCATTCCATATCGATAGTTTAAAGCTTACATTATTTTGAAGATTAGGCATTTATTTTATTCTGAATATATATATAATACATACCCACTCAATGTGAGGGTATATGAGATCAAATAAACAATAACCCATTTAGCGACACTTTGTTGCTAAACATAACGCAACCCAAAGCATGAGCAACATATATATAATACATACCCACTCAATGTGAGGGTATATGAGATCAAATAAACAATAACCCATTTAGCGACACTTTGTTGCTAAACATAACGCAACCCAAAGTGCATTCGAAATATGATCGTCCACTTATAAGTGTCGTGACCATAGCGCTGAATATGCAACGTCTGCATATTCTGCCGAATACCATTCCGTTGTCTTACGATATATATGCTCAATGTATATGCTTTAAGTGTATGCATATATACATGCTCCCGCTCTGCCGCTGTACTCAGCGACTGGGACTTAAGAATAAACATATAATTGAACCACACATCACTCGAAGAAATATCATCAACGTCTTAGGACATATGCCAATAAACGATCAATTAAAGTAACACTGTTTGAATAATTTTACATGGCGACCGTGTCAGTAGTTTGCCGTTTGTGTTAAAAAAAAAAATGAACATAAATTAAAGTTTTGAAATTGTTGTAAATAAAAAAATAAAAATTAAAAAAAAAATAATTAATGATTAAAATAAATTAATAATAATGCATAATGAGATTGCGTCAAACAAAGATTGATTAATTTTACACTTTCAACGACGCCAATGATATGAACGAAAATTGCAATATACATTGTGAAATTCAACAACAACTAACAAAATCAGAATCAACGACAACAACTGAGAAAACAATTGCAAATTTAACAACAACAGAAGCAACTTAACAGATGACACGAACGTGTAAATCGCCTGTGCGATGACCAGCACCGGCACCGCCTGAGCCCATAGACCCCGGACAGCAGCAGCAGATACCAAAAGTGTGAGAGCTAGTCCGCTGGACTGGAAGAGGCTGCTGCTGTTGAGCAAAGGGATGCACCCAGCCTGCAAGAGGCTTTAGAGGTGTATCCCAACGATGGACCACGCCCACTCACAATAGCTGAGTACCGGGCACGACAACAGAAGAAGGAAAAGAAGAAAACCAAAAGAAGCGGAAAAAGAATTAAACTGCTTCAACAAAGAACACTCCTACAGGATCTTATCAAGACAGCGACAACGCCCCAGGAGAGAAATGAACACATAAAGAATCTCGAAATCATCGAGAAACAGCTTCGTACTGGGGCGAAGCAACGCAATAAGGGCTGTAAACCTGCCAATGCCTTAATTGCCCTTAAATATAAACTCCAATTCAAGCCGATGCGCGAAAGCGCTACTTGAAAAATACTAAAATCTGGCCTATTAATTGTCTAAATAAAAATTGTCAGCCAACCGTATGCCCTAATTAACACAACTTTTTTTTTCCTTTTCCTAAATCAGTTTAAAATTGAAATATACAATTATTTAACAGCTTTCAAGGACAATTTATTAAAAATGACAGAAACTAAAAAACTAAAATAGATTTTTTTTGAAAAAAAAAATAAATAATTTCTATTCAAAAAAAAGAAGGCCATTGATATATTTTGTTTAATTTACTTGCACTTGCTCTCAGAGTTAAAAAATATAAATTTTGTTGAAAAATTATAAACTTTTCCAATATGGGTTGGTTTGGCAGTGACGACAGTCAAACAAAAGACAATACGGCCAACGTGGTCAATAATGTCAAAATCGACGATTACACTGAAGATATAGAATCTTTGTGGATCTTACTGCCCATTTTAGCAATCGTATCAGTTTGTCAATTTTTTTTGACCATTTACATAAAACCCAATAAAATAATAAAAAAACGATATACGGGCAGAGCCATCAATCTAATAATTCTTTACTTTAATAGAGTTGAAAACACCAAAAATGATAAGATCATTGAAGGTATATATATAAAAGACCCGAATTTTCGAATAAACGCGTTAACTATTTTATAAAACATCAACAGCGATACAGAAACGATCGAGGAATCCGACAAAATGGCACAACAAGAAGCCTTGGATAGGGAATATGTGAAAAAAGTTTCATCATCTATCCCCGAATTTGACAGTAAAAATCTGTCACTCAATCGGTTCCTAACAGCTCTACGCATAGTTAAGAGAACAAAAGGCAACCAAGAAGATTTGGCCGCTGATGTTATCAAATCAAAGATAACTGGCCCAATCTTGTACAAGGTACAAGATGAAACTACAATCTCTGCCATAATAACTAAACTAAAGGGTAACGTCAAAGGTGAATCACCTGACGTATTAAAAGCGAAACTGTTTAACATTAAACAAAAAGGTAAAACAGTATCACAATATACCCTTGAAATCGACAACTTGCGAAAGCAACTCGAAGCAGCATATATTGATGATGGCTTAGACCCTCACAATGCAGAAAAATTCTCTACAAAAGAATCAATCTCTTCTATGATTAAAAACTGCGAGCATGATATTATCTTGGAAGCAGGAAACTTCGTTACTTTTAATGATGTCATGGGTAAATATATATCAATTGCAGCAATGAAATGACCGGAAATGCCAGTATTGTGTTGTATCACAGAGGCAGAGGTAGAGGTAATAATCACCATTTCACCCAAAGAGGTAGACCAAATGGTCGTGGTAATTATAACCCAATTTACGAAAATTATAACAGCAACAATAGAGGACCTTATAGAGGTAATCCCCGTGGTCATAACCGAGGAAGGAATAATTCCAACCCAGGCAACAACCACAATAATGGCAATAATGAAGGTAATAACAATGTTCGAGTTACTCAGGCTAACTCGGAAAACCAGCATGCCCCTTAAGATATTCACAAAGAAATACGAAAATACACACAGTAAATCTAAACCTCAGTATTTTAATTAAAATAAATAATGAAAAAACAGGCAAAGCATTTACGCTATTGCTAGATACTGGTGCAGACATATCTCTATTAAAAGAAAATTTTGATATATTTGAAAATATAAATTCAAACATATCAACCCAAATATCTGGAATTGGTGAAGGTTCAGTAGTTTCTAAGGGTTTAGTATTCGTAGAATTATCTACAGGAAAATATGTCATTCCACACAAATTTCATATAGTCAAGATTTTCCAATACCTAGCGATGGCGTTATTGGCATAGATTTCTTTAAAAAATATAATTGCCAATTCGATTTCACACAAGCAGCTGATTCTCTAATACTTCGGCCAAATAATTTAAATTATCCAATAAAACTACCAATAATTCACACTTGTGATAATAATGCCCCAATACTTCCAGCTCGTTCTGAAGTAGACCGTCAAATCAATATTGTTTCCCAGAAAACAATATTCTTATTCAGAATCAAGAAATTTTAAATACAACAAATTTAATAAAAATAGTAAATCTTAACGACATTAAAATAGAAAAGCTAAGTGACTATGAAACAGTCCAAGAAATTAGCAAATTATTAAAAAAGCAACTAAAAGATCTCTGCACCAAGTATAATGACATGATTTTTATAAAAAATGAATTGAGACTTAAAGATACTGAGCCAGTGTACATAAAAAATTACAGAATTCTCATACTCATAAAGAAAAAGTAAATAAACAAGGCGAAAAACTCATGTCGGATAAAATTGTAGAATCCTCTTTATCGGAATATTACAGCCCAAAACTTCTCGTTCCAAAAAAGAGATTACTAGGATCCGATTATAGACTATCGTCAAATAAATAAAAAACTACTCAGACAAATCCATATGGATTAAAAGTAGCGCCAAATTGTTTTCAAAGGATGATGACAATAGCATTTTTGGGATTAGACCCTTCACAAGCATTCTTATATATGGATGACTTAATCGTCATCGGTTGTTCTGAAAATCACATGATCAAAAACTTAAACGTAACTTAACTTAACTTAACACATAACCAGATTATGTAAAAAGAATGTTCCTTTTGGACAATTAAATGCCAAAATGCATTCGATTACTTAAAACAAGCTCTAATGAAACCTACTTTAGTAAATACCCAGATCTTAGCAAAGAATTTTGCATCATAACCGATGACAGTAAAGTAGCCTGCCGAGCAGTTTTAACCCAGAAACATATGCTTCTCGTTCATTTACAAAAGGAGTAAGCAATAAAAATACAACCGAACAAGAGTTATATATGGTCAACATTTCAAAATCAAAACAGATCATAGACCATTCACATATTTGTTTTCAATGGTGAATCCAAGTTCAAAATTAACAAGAATGAGATTTGACTTAGAAGAGAATGACTTAACTGTAGAATATCTCAAGGGCAAAGACAATTTCGTTGCTGATGAATTATCACGCATCACAATAAAAGAATTAAAAAACATTTCAGCTAACGTACTAAAAGTCACTATAATAAGTTCAAGTAGACAGAAAAAATCCTGCGCAGGACCAAAATCCGAATTGCAAAAGCAACCGGACACTTCGATGCCCAATATATATAACGTCATTCGAAATGATGATGTTATGAAAGTAGTGACCTTGCAATTAATTTCTTTCTTAAAACATGGGAAAAAGATTATTGCAAGAATTGATATTTCCGATCTCTATACCAATGGAGTCATTGATTTAGATCAATTTTTCCAAAGGCTTGAAAAAGAAGCCGGTTTATAAAGTATCAAACAACTCAAAATGGCACCGTGCGAAGAAATCTTTGAATACGTGTCAATAGATTCCTTTTAAGAAATGGGCAATGAGAAATTGAAAAACCTAAGAGTAGCGCTACTCCAGCCGGTGACCACAATAAAAAGTAATAAAGCAATCGAAGAAATACTGTCTACATTCCATGATAATCCAATTCAAGGAGGGCATACGGGAACAACAAAAACTATTGCAAAAATAAAACGCTATTACTATTCGAAAAATATGACGCGTGAAATCACGAACTCATTTAACACTAACAGAGACACCAATTATGGCCTTTGATAGAGTAGGAATAGACTCGATCGGTCACTACCAAAACCAGAGCAAGGTAATGAATACGCAATCACACTGATATGCGATTTAACAAAATACCTTGTTGCCATACCAATACCAAACTAAAGTGCAAAAACTGTAACAAAAGCTATTTTCGAAAATTTTATTCTGAAATATGGTCCAATGAAGACGGTTATAACGGACATGGGAACAGAATACAAAAACTCAGTTATAGAAGATTTATGTAAATACCTTGGTATCAAAATCATAACTTCAACACCACCACCAGACTTTGGGAACAGTAGAGCGAAGCCATAGAACATTCAACGAATTCATTCGTTCCTACATATCAGTTGATAAAACTGATTGGGATACTTGGGTACAATATTTTGATTATTGTTTCAAACTACTGCCCATATGAACTAATTTTTAGCAAAACTCAAACATTAACAAGGCTTTTAATAGTGTTAATGAACACATTGAATCTTAATATAATGCAGAGGATTATGCTAAAAATTCAAAATATAGATTGGAAATATCATATAAAAGAGCTAGAATAATGCTTGAACAAAACAAGCAAAAGAACAAACTTATATACGATAGTAAAGTAAAGAATATAGAATTAAACATAGGAGATAACGTACTGTTAAGAAATGAAACAGGACGGAAGTTAGATCCAGTATATATACGACCATTTAAGGTCATAGACGTAATATAAAGAATAATAAGAACAAAAAACAAGGAAAGGTTAAGGTTGTTTAATGAGTACAAAAAAAGAAAAAAGAAAAAATTGGCCACCATATTAAAAACAAACAAAAAAATCTATTTTTCTTTCAATATTCATTTATTCATATTTTATATTCATTATAAATTATTATATAAAAAAAAATCTCTTCAATTATTGTAACTTCAATTTTTTTTTTTAATTAATTAGTTTTATTAATTGCTTATTAAGAATTAAATTTAAAAAATGTTCCCTCAAATTACTATAAATTTTATTTAACTACATATAGAATATTACGTTATTTTAAAAAAAAAGTGAGGTTTAGCATGAGCAACATATATATAATACATACCCAACCAATGTAAGGGTATATGATATCAAATAAACAATAACCCATTTAGCGATCAACATTACGCAACCCAAAGTGAATTCGAAATAAGATCGTCCACTCATTAGTGGCGTGACCATAGCGCAGAATTTGCAACGTCTACATATTCTGCCGAATACCATTCCTTTGTCTAACGATATATATGTATATGCTCAATGTATATGCTTTAAGTGTATGCATATATACATACTTCCGCTCTGCCGCTAATATTAGACTTAAGAACGAACATATAATTGAACGACACATCAGTAGAAGAAATAACGTCTTAGAACGTTTGCCAATAAACGATCAATTAAAGGAAAACTGTTTGATTAATTGTACAGTACGAAGCCGACATTTGTGAACTTTTTGAACCAATCATTGATGTATCGTCCAAAAAATATACTTCCCAATTTTATATAAGCAAACTAAACCCGCATTAGATGATAAATTAAATAAATGAGAACCAGCTTAACTTATCAGACCTAAGGATTGTCGATAAATTTTTATATAAGAGACAACTTGAGACAACAGGTCTTACATAGATCCCATAATTAATTGTTCTACATGTAAGTCAACAAAAGTTCCTAATGCTGTTCATTTACCACCAATGGGAAATCGTATGACATCAGTAATACTATTCCAAAAATTGTACTTGGATCTGTTAGGTCCATTCCCACGGTCAAAAAACGGAAACATCGGTCTTAACCACCACACGAAATTGCACTTCTTGTACCAAAAAGTTGACGTCGAACAGAATCTGTGATTTCTTGAAAAATCAGGTATTTTACACATTCGGAGTATCCGAATCAATATTAACAGATACTGGGTCCCTATTCAATTCTGGCACATCTGCACCGCAAATTATTTTCCACAGGCGAATGTAAGCAGGTGATTGAACCGTTCCATATTGGCAGCTATACGAGAATATGTAGAAAAGGATCGCACAAACTGGGCTAAGTATCTGAATGAACTTAGCACATTACTGAGGTCTAGTCTGCATCGTAGTACATAATTTTCTCCATATTTTTTGTGATAAAACTAAATGAAGGCGATATTTTTTACTCACGTAGCTGTGCACAAGTATTGCAAGCAATAACTTTAGCAGCAAACTCGCCCCAGCCTATAATAAAGCTAATGTCGCCCAGAAATTATGTCCGACGTATTATGAACTATCAATTGAAAATAAAAAATCTATAGGAGTGCATTAGTTAAAGGACATAAAATAAACGTAGTTTATAAATTAAAACGTGGTTTACTGACCTTTTTCTCGAGTTGAGGCTCTCGTAGTATTAACTGTGGTGTTGGGGCCAGTAGGCTTGAATATTGAGGAGCTTAATATTCAGTCGTGTATAACTAGCAGCTAAAGTAAAATATTATCTCCCGAGGCGGTCAGCCTAATGCATTTATTTGCATCTTCTACAACCAGTTTCCATTCGCTCATGAATAAAGCGACAAGTTCCGTTAAATATTACAAGCGAAAAATGTAGCTGGCGTTGAGTAGCCAAAATAAACTATCCATATGCACTGATTTACTTACTCATGAGTTGCGAAATCGAACAAACGCAACGGGATCATATCGTGTGCTTATTAATATTAGCCTTTTCCAAGATTACACGTGTTAAACTTTTTCGGCTGTAATCAAAAATTGAGACGCGAACGCTATATAGTTATTGAAAAAGTGATATTTTTCCATGAGAGGCAGTTAATACAGTTTAACCTAAAGTCACATTTTACAGGGAGTGCTAGCAGCGGCCACCAACTTCAACTGTCGGCCGGTCTGCGTAAGGTGTTCCCGCTCTTTAAACATTTAACACAATTTGACGACCGGCTGAAAGAGCGCGCGATGTAACGTAAAGCTTAGATGTGACACAAGGAAAGAAGAAGTGGAGTCCACGAAAGAGAAGTTGAAATTAACCGCAATCGAATATAGCCTATTTAGTCCGATAACTTGCATGCATGCTTTCTAATTGAAATTGATTTTCGTCAAACTGCATAGTAAATATTATCAGCTGTTTGATGTTTTCTATAGGACAGCCCATCTGAATTTGGATTCTTATATTTAATTTATTTTCTTTGCTTTCTTTAATATTTTAATGTAACCTTAATATACGAATTTCCTGTGAGCAGCGATTTTCGTTTATGCACAGCAACAGATAACTTTGAAACTCCTCATCAACTGCAACTTCGATGGGCCCAACGAACCTGCACCGATATATATAAGTGTTAATGACAATAAAAGTCTAAATCAAACTTAAAGTGAGTCGGGTTTATCGCACACGGAGTGCTCTTGTACTATAATTATTTTTAATAATACACATTAGTTTAGTTAGAAAATGTTAAGCGTATAGTACTCTCAATTGGATCATGCGATTGACAATGAAGTTTATTTTAATTAAAATTTACAAATAAATTGTAGAGTAAGGTCCGTCGCTACTACGATCCAACGCTGAAGCTATATTGTTTATGTTATATTGAATAAAACATTAGTTTAGGGGAACTACCTAAATAAATCACGAGCTACCAAGATTGGTAGGCTAAAGAAGGGGGAAGCGATCATCATCGACGGCACCATAGCTACTGGAATTTTCACATAACAGTCCGCCGTTTTCGTTTACTTTTACGTTTCTGTCAGTGGGTACAGAGCTCGAATACACACTATTGCACCTTTATATTATTAATATACAGTCAGTGCACTTAACCTCTCTGAACACAAAAGGCGTGATATGTGAAGGGAAGAGAAAAAGACCCACACCAAATCCGACGAGCATAGCTTAGAGCAAAGTTATAAGTGCACGCCCTCCGAATCTCTTCACCAATCTCACTGACCTCTTGAATAGGCCATAATATCGCTTATATACCCTTTTGCACGCTACAACTTGCGACATTAGAAGAGATGCCTAGCTCGATTGTGAATGAGAAACATCATTGAATATTACGCAAAAAACATTATTTCACGAGTCTTATTGTAAAACATTGTCATGCTTGTACCTTGCAGGGAGGCTCATCGCTCACGCTTAATTATATAAGAAAGACATTGTAGACCATCAATGGGCGTTGACGCAGTTCGTTTTGGTATACATACATAAATAAAATGAATCCTCAATTTTTAAGTCAACAAATGGAAAATTTACAAGCGGTGCGTGTGCGGCCATCAAGATCTTTCTCATCTGTCGGAGTTGACTATGCTGGACCTATTAATATTTCGCCATAAAAGGGAAGAGAACGTGTAGCCCAAAAGGAATACCTTGCCATGTGCCATTTATTGTGGTAGAAACTTAGAAACAAAAAACTACAAGCTTTTTAGCCATACGTACATTTCATGATTGATCGCACCAAAATTGCTGAATAAGGGAATAACGTTGCATCCCTCCATGTGCTCCAAACTTTGGTGGAATATGGGAAGCCGGAGTTAAGTCCATAAGGTATCATCTTAAGAGAACTATTCGAGAACGACTGTTAACATTTGAAGAAGTTGCGACTAAAATTGAGTCTTCTCTTAATTCAAGGCCTTCATGTCCCATTTCGAATAATCTTGAGGACTTGATGGTGTTAACATCCGATCACTTTCTCACTGGTGGAATTCGGAATATTCGACACGGTTGCAGAGAAGACCAAAATGGTTGCAGATGAAGAGAAACCTCTAGGAGACTCTAAAAACAAGCAGTGGTGTTATCAAACGGCCAGTAACAAAATTATATATAATGTAGATGTTAAGTTATACTATTTTCTATTTTCAGTTCAAGGTAAGGTACAAGGTACAAGGTATATTTGATGATGAATGCTGCTATCATCAAAGGGGGAGAATGCTTAGGCTACAGCTTATCCACATTAGCAAATCGCGCCGGCCTCCTGAGAGCGTATATTTTAAGAGAGCGCATGAAAAGAGCGAGTGACGAAAATGCATCTCTGTTTAGATCAGACGCATTGAGTAATGTCTTATCAGTCAATGGACTGATCAAGCTGCTATCACGGTTGAGTGAGTTGGATTTAGTGGCTCTCTCAAGTGCTTGACCTTTAAATCCTGTTACTTTAAGTTATTGTACTTTTTTGTATTTGTAATTGTATTGAGCTGTAGTTCGGGTTAACAATTATAATATGTAAATTGAAATACCCCGCTCGAGAACTCATGTGAGCAACCTTCTGGGACCATTTCTAATCTCAACATTCCCAACAATCGTGCAAAACCCTCAAAGAGGCTCCACGCAGCCGATATTCAAGACCAGCCTTCTGTCAGTATGTTCTCTTGGTGTTCTGCATTTTCTAATTAATTATTAATGTTGGTTTGGTTGATTGCGTCCCGTAATTCTTTATTTGATCGATCGGTTTATTAGTTCTCGTTTATATCGTTTCAGTGGCGTGATCATGTCTATTCTATTTTCTAATTGTTCGATACTTGTCTCTAGTATTTCTGTCATTTTTTTTGCCCTGCCTTTTATGAGTTTCAACAGTATTTTTAGCGATTCTTTCAATTTGATTATGCATTGTCTGTAGTCTTCGATATTGACGATATATTTAAGGTTATTAAAAGAAATTATTCTTTTCGCTTCTCTCTTGCCGATTTTTGTCATTGTTTTCTTTTTGTCTTTTGCGTCCATTGTTATCCATTGCTTACCCAACTCAAACTGGCACCGAGCGAAAAGATATTTGAATTAATTTCAATTCAATCTTTTAAAAATATGGGCAAAACAATATTAAAATCATTACGAGTTGCGCTACTCAAGCCGGTGACCATAATAGAAAATGAAAAAGATAAAGAAGCGATACTGTTTAAATATCATGACGATCCCATACTAGGAGGTCATACTGACTTTTCAAGAACGCTAGTTAAATAAAAAGACACTACTACTGGAAAAATATGACACGTCATATAACCAAGTACATATGTACGTAGATGTCCAAAATGCCAAAAGTCAAAAACAACGACCCACACAAAAACAGCTCGGCAGAGTAATTGTGGATACTATAGGTCCACTACCAAAATCTGGAAATGGTAACGAATACGCAATTATATTGATATGTGATTTAACAAAATATCTTGTAGCTATTCCAGTACCAAACAAATCCGCTAAGACAGTTGCAAAAGCAATATTCGAATCTTTTATACTGAAGTTCGGTCCAATACAGACGTTCATTTCGGACATGGGAACTAAATATAAAAATTCTGTCATTAACGACCTGTGCAAATACTTAAAGATAAACAATTTAACTTCTACAGCACACCACCACCAGAGAGTTGGAACAGTAGATAGAAGTCATAGAACTTTCAACACGACCCCCTCTATGGCACATAACTGTTGTCCATATCATTTAACAAAATAGATAATATTGACCCTATATATAGTATAGATGACTACGCTAAGGAATAACATAAAGCCGAAAATGAAGAATATTATGATAATAAGGTTATCAACTTTAAATAAACAAAAATAGGAAATAAAGTTTTATTGGAAAACGAACTGGCCATAAATTAGAACCAGTTTATTTAGGCCCCTATGAAGTAATAGGAATAGAAGATAGAGATAACATTACATTAAAATATAAAAAAGGTAAAAAATGTTATCTTCATTATCATGCATAAGACTATTCTTATTATTGTTCTTATTATTCTTATTATTATTAAATTGAATAATATTTTTACATTTTACATGTTACAATACAAAAAAAATATATATATACATATATAAAACCTTTTAAATATTATTACATAGAAATATAATAATATAATATAATATTCGCAAAAGAAAATAAAAACTTTTTTATTTTAAATTTATATACATTTATTGATACTATAAAATAACTTCATAATATTACGTTATTACTCCAAAAGGGAAGGTGTAGTGTGTATATGCCTGAAATGAACACCCTGTATTTAAATATAAAGTATGCGGCACTTTGTTGCTGGCCGTTTATGCTAACGCTGCATATCCCAAGTTAATTTGTCCTTACAAAGCTGTTGAAGAAAGATCTTTGCGGTAGTTATGAATGGTCCCAAGAATCCAAGCGGATCATAAAAATGGTCAACAATTGACAGAGCTGAGCGGCTGCAGGGTTTAAGAGTGAAATCTAGAACAGAAAATGAAAATAGCAACTGGTCGATTGATGGATCCAAATACAAGACCAAGACCCTTGGTGACACCACTTTCGAAGCTTGAAGCTACCGAGACAATATGCCGGTTGTCTGACGAATTTTCCCATCCTAATGGTGTGGGAGGAAGTATTTACAACAGCCACTCAACTCAACAACAGCGACCTACTCGCGACATGTGATCAGGTCCAGAAACTTTTTGATGAATGCCGATGCAATTCCTACCCAATTTTCGCTCAAGAGAAAATCGACGCTCTGCCTTCAGAAGCAACCGCACTGAAAACTCACCGAATGTCTCTTCCAAGCTCTCAACTTCCCAAAAACGCCGAACCAAATCATCCAGACGAACGTCCAACTGACCAGCATCGCTATGAGGCGTGAGGCTAGCAGCTAAACATGAGGTACTGCGCATTCTCTCAAAACACGGTCACGACCAAACCAAGACGAGTTTTCTGCAGAAAAGGTAATCCTGGCAAAAGCACAATTTCTTCAACAGCAAAAGTTCGTGAAAGAGGCTCGCTTCAATCAAAAGATCGGCCCGCTGTGGTTTTGTTGAACGCAGGATCAGCCAACCTTATGTTCGACGGGATTTTCCAATCCGAAGTATCGATGTTGAAGCTAGGCTGACTGTCGGGAATTGTTGAAGCAACAAGAGCATCAAAGGTGGCTGAATAATCTGAGGATGTTGACTTCATATAAATCCTAACAGCTGACCCTTCAGTAGAGACGCTTGTGTCTCCGAGACCCGTGACAACTGTCGACGACCTGGTTTTCCTTAACTGAAATCTCTGTGCGAATCAGGATATGACCATGTGCAATTGAGAGCCTGAGTCCAATAAGGCTCTACAGGGAACCAACGAACCAGACTTATTCTTCACCCATACCACGGCAGTGGCCAAGAGCACAACACCAGACTGAAGACCTTGGACAGCAAGAGAGGTAGTGGAGTGAGAGTGAGTCGAGGTGGGTGCGCTCGAAGCGGACAAAGTAAATGATGGTGTCGACGCATTAACTTCTGATGATGTTTTAAATTGCAGCAGGGTATGATATTTCCTCCACAATCAGTTTTAACAAAGGGCCAGTTTCTTAACATCTTTATGCCGAAGGGATGGAGATATATTTCCGAATTGGCTACATGTGTAGATCCCGTGACCAGATGCATCACAAAAACTGCAGCCATTTTGGTTAGTTTCGGCTACAAGCACTATTTTGCTGTGGTTAGAGTTATGGTTGGATTTGCCCACCTGAAAATTGGTCATATGGGATGACATGGCATGTTGCACGCTCCCCAGCCTTTGACTACGCCTTTCCAGAAATGTGAAGAACTCATCGGCTGTCGGGACTTTGTCAATGCCTGCGGCCTCCTCCCATTTTGTTTGAGTCTGAGGGTCCAACTTTTGAAGCAGCGTGTGCACTGTAGTGTGTATATGCCTGAAATGAATATAATGAATATATTCAAAATAAAGTATGCGGGCTTTTGTTGCATACAATAGCAATTATACATTAAACAAGCCCAGAGCCACTTTATGTATTGGTTCTGGCTCATATTACGCAGTGCGGTTCACTAGCCTCACTAGCTGACCGTTTATTCTTACGCTGCATATTCCACGCTCCGTTTGAGCGCATTTCATGAGCAACATATATATGCTCACTGACACAGGCATATGCAAGCTACTGACTCTCCCTCTCTTTGTAGCTGTTAACCAATAACAGCATAAGTATATACATGTATCCATAGGCTAAGTGCATTACATTGACTTTGAATAAATTAATTCTAAAGAATATTCCAAATTCCTATTAAAATGGGCTCAAACGAGTCAAAAGGTTGAATAATCTGCCGCAAATGTAGTAAATAAATTTAAACATAAAATTTTTAACATAACATAAATAATAAATTTAATAATAAACACCGTTGTATCAGTTACTTCATTAGCATTAAAAGTGTATGCAATGCATACTAAGAAAATAAAGAAACGGTATATAAGTAGAGCAGTAGAACTAGATAAAGTCTAAACATAAAATATTAACAAAGAAAAAAGAACACAATAAAATTAAATATGACAGATATAAAAACACCTATTAGGCTCACATATAGAGATGAACCAGATTTTCGTAATCGCGCCCTAAACGTACTGCGGCTATTACATTACATTACAGTCTATGAATTCGAAAAAGAAAATGTAGATACTTACAACACTAACACAAGCCCGTTAGTACGTTGCCAAAAAATAGAAAATGGAATAATCCTAAGTACGTTGCCATATGTCTCACTAAAAATATTTGCCGAAGAACACCCAATTTTGGGACCAGCAACAATAATAATTGTGCGATTGCACAAATAAAAATATTTAAGTAAGGAAGTGCCACATGGAATGGTACCAAATAGTCGTAAAAGTAAGGCTGCATGGAACAAATTTTGATGGTTTGTTTAAGTGCTTAAATAAAAGCGCCCCAGTTTTGCAATCCACAATAATAAAACACACTGAGATCCTTGTATATGGATACAATGAAATCAGGAGTTTGATTAATGAGTGGCAACATAAACTGACAAGTTTACACAGAGTTAAAATTTCAGACACTTTACGGCTTCTAAGGCATAATCTGGTAAATTTAAACAAAAAATATAATCTTCAGCTTTATTTACCATCGGTATTGAAAGCACCGGTACCGTTTTCTCGGTCACTCTTGACACAATCAACGAAAGACGAAAAAATATGTATTGGTCGATGAGAACAACCAAGTAAATTAACTCGCCTGTGTTGTAACAGACAAAAGCTGGCTTGTACCAACTGAAGCCTTAGGTAATGTGCTTGAAGCAAGTAGAGCTTTTGTTAGATTTCACCGCTCATATATCTCCACATGGGAGCTTTATATGATCACCCCAAACTTCGTTAAAAGAGAAATTTACTCTGCAGCAGTCTATATTCCCTGATATTAAAATATCTAATCAATTTATTTATATCAAAACTGAACATGCGAATGGAAACAAAACTCACGATAACAGTGTATGGAAATTATGGGTTCCCAATAGTCTTAGGAACGATGTGCTCCTGCAAGCTCATAATAGTGTTATTTCGTCGCACTGTGGGATGCATAAAACTATCGAGAAATTACGTAGAAATCTTTTCTGGCCTGGATTAGCGAACGATGTGCGTAATTACATTCGTAACTGAGACACATGTAAGGCAACCAAAGCGCCCAGCTATAGTCTTCGCCCACCTATGGGCTTACAATCTGTTACATGTAGACCATTCCAGAGGCTTTGTATTGATTTATTGGGGCCCTACCCAAGAAGCAAGAGTGGTCATGTGGGACCATTAATTGTATTAGATCATTTTAGAAAATTTCATTGGCTGCTTTCGATGGAAAAAATCACATCTTCCTCTATTCAGGAGTTTTTCTTAAAGCAAATATTTCACTGTCTCCGAGACCCTGGTTAGTGACAACAGCACACAGTTCCGAGCCAATGATTTTAATGAGTTTCTTACGGTACTGGGCATAAAACACGTTCATACAGCGTTATACTCGCCCCAGAGCAATGCGGCAGAACGGATGAATCGTTCTCTCTTAGCAGCTGTCCGGCCATTTCGAGTGCACTACGATCATCCTTGCACTAATCTTTAGCCTGCTCCCTATATAAAGCCCTTTTTGGGATAGACATGATTACTCATGGAGCAGATTATCGTGTCTTAAAAGAAGTGTGGCTTTTAGAAGAGCCCATATAGCCATTAAAAAGAACAGATAATTTGACCTTGCTAAGAAAAGATAAACAAGCCAATATTCGCAAAGCGTATGAAAAGAATGCGGCGCAATATAATTTACGTTCCATGCCCGTTTCCTTTAAGGATGGTCAAGAAGTTTTTCATCGGAACTTTGCGATCAGCAAATTCTCGCACAATTTCAAGGACCACAATTTGTCAAGTGTTGGATTAAAAAGAAGCTTGGCAATAGTTTTTATTTATTAGAAGATTTACAACGACGTGAATTAGGAACATATCACGCTAAAGATATTCGTAGCTAATTCCCGCTAATCTTCCAACTATCGTCTGAGATCATCGGGTGGTGGAACGATGAGAACAACCAAGAAAATAAACTCAGTCCCACCACATATTGTTTGTGACAAAAATGTCGCCTGTGTTGTAACAGACAAAAGCTGGCTTGTACCAACTGAAGCCTTAGATAATGTGCTTGAAGCCAGTCGAGCTTTTGCAAGCTTGCACCGCTCATATATCTCCACCTGGGAGCTTTATATGATCACCCCCAACTTCGTTGTCTCTACTTGTCATCCGGGAGCATGAGTTTTTTCTTCGGAAGCCTATAAAAAGCTGCGGATAGTAGCCGAAGGCCTTTTAGCTGATATTACCCCCAAGGAAGAAAATCATTGTGATTACATAATTGCTTAAGATATTTGTTGGGTGGCTCGTGGTCCGTGTTTGTAAAGACTAACAATGAAAACAATATTATTTAATATTTGCTTACGATATATTTCGGTTGCACATCGGAAAACCATGTTCAGGGTTATAGTGTTGTTCTTGTTGAAAGATTGTTGATTCATCAAAATTTGGTGTGGCTTTTCATCAGTAGAACAACACTACAACAAGCGACACACATTGGAAATGCTACACATAATTAACACACCAACCAACAAACGACTAAACTACAAGACAGACACAGAAAATTGCGTTCACTTGTACAGACACCTCTTAAAAAGCCAAACAGCCTCAGTATCAATCTCCACGTCAAAAAACGCAGACGTGTAAAATAATGTATGTAAAATGTTCGAAATAATGTTAAATTAGTTGTATTCTAATTGTTAATTGGTTTTTTATATCTTGGTGTTAGTGTCCTGCAGACGGTTTGCCGATGTGCAACCGAAATATATCGGAAGCAAAATATTAAATAAAATTGTTTTCATTGTTTGTCTTTACAAACACGGAAACACACATATGGAAAGGTCGCCAGAGCCATCAATAATTGCTTAAGTTTATTCTAGGAAAAAAATGTAATAATCTTTCAATAGAAAAAAAAAATAAACAGATAAAACGGAAGTAGAAAAACCCCGTTAAACTTCGCCATACATTTTTGTTGAACAATTGGGCACGGGAGCGACCAGAACTGCTTAAGTTGTGGCAATCCCCGGTGAACCATCCGCTCACATGTGACGGACAGAAAACCTAATCTAAGGGCATCCCATCTTTGCTCCACTTGTAGCAGCTTCTGATAAAGCGAATAAGAGGGGAAAAAGGAGAAGGTATGCGCACATAAGAATATTTTTGGCAGACCGTGAAAATTAATATAGTGTTGTCTTATAGAGCCTGACTATTCCGATCGCCCTCATCCGAATCGTTGCCGTCTCACAAACCCAAATTAGAAAACAAATAATAAAATTTTTGAGTGCAGTGCCATAGATTTTAAGCTCTCCCGCACGGAATTGGAAATATTGAAATTTTTGTTGCAATTTTTTTTTGTGTTTACCTAGCAAGTGTATACAAAGCAAGTCAAACAACAAAACTAAGACATAATAAAAAAATTTAGTATATATAAATATTACAAGCAAAAAGTATAAAAGAAAATATGCATAATTAATCAAAAAACTTTTAGTGCTCTAGTGATTAAAGAAAAAAAAAGAACAAGAAGTTCCATACCATACCAACCCACAACTCAAACTAAAGGGAACAACACCGTCTTCAGCGTTGGAAGGCCTTTCCCCGCAATTGCATGTAAATCACTACAGTTCCTTCTTTTTCTTTTACATCTTTGAGCGTGTCAGCGTTCTGAAAGCTTTCGCGTTGCGTCGTCGTATCTGCATACATAGAGCTTTCAGATAAGTGAGTGTGCAGGTGCCGATCGAGCTTGCACAGTGCTTACAAGCGAGAGAGCTTTTACACATATAAAGTAACGTAATAAAAGAACACTTATACTTCGATTGCGGTTTTTAAATTTATTAAACGTTGTAATTTGTAAAACTTTGAGATACTGTATCACCACTTCTGGAATCTTGAGTATTTAGCTGAGATTGAATACCCTGCCGAATGTGGGTGCATCAGCTTTCTCGTTGTATTGCCATTGCGAGGTTTTAAAAATAAAATGGTTTTCATAACCCTTCAAGGGATAAAGTTGGAAGATTTCATTTGCGGTGCATATTTGGTGATATTGCATATCCATTTACTCTGGAATAGACGGAATTTTATGAAAAAGATATGCACTGCAAATAAAGACTTTCTAATGATAATAGCAATAGACCAATATTAGATTCTTTCCTACTCCTTACAACTAAGCGTTGTCTAGAAGCAAACTTTTTCTATTCATTAGGTACATAATACATGCGATCCTTAAAAACTTTATAATTTGAATCATGATGCCTATTGAACATAGTCCTCAAAATATTCCGCTTTCATCTGAACTCGTGGAAAAATATTGTGTTATTTGTGGTCAGTTTATGACAAATACTCAGTCCTGTTATATTACAAAGTGTAAACATAATTTTCACAAAGTTTGTCTGGAAAGTTGGTTACAAGCACACCACACTTGTCCAGATTGTGCGTCTGCACTAGAGACACAGAATTTAAAACTAGTAATAGGAAACTGTTCACCTCGTTCAAAGGAAACTGAGCCTCCAGTTGCGGGCCCGAGTTCTCACGAGGTGACAAGAAATTTAGCTGGAACCATGAAAGAAGTAGCAACCCAAAGAGACGCCCCTGATCCTCTCTCTCTTGAAGTGAGCGATGGGCCGGTGCTAGATCTTGAAGCAAGCAATGGAAATAACCCGCCAGACCCAGCTCAACCGAGAGGTGTATACCAGAAGACCAGAAGAGGTCGTCCATATGGTTCCGCTAACACACGCCGTGAAGAGCCTGTGTCGGTGGACTATTCAATTATACAAAATATGATTGAGCAAACCGTGTCACGATTAATGTCTTCATTGAATGTGAGACCACGTTCCTCTGCACATGTTCCCTTATCATTGACCGCTCCAATTTCATCAGGCAGCCGTACATCGGTGCACCTAAGTAAGGTTGGTGAGATAATGCAGAAATGGAATTTACATTTCGATGGTTCGGCCGAAGTTTTAAGCGTGGATGAATTCATGTATCGTGTAAAGGTGCTCACAGACGAGACTTTATATGGAGATTTAAATGCCTTGTGCAAACATATGCATGTCCTTTTAGTAGGCAGAGCTCGAGACTGGTATTGGCGATACCACAAACACGTGGATCGTATTACCTGGTCAGATATTTGCTCCTCCTTACGACAGCAATATAAAGATTATCGGTCAGAATTTACAAGTAAAGAGCAAATAAGTTCGCATAAGCAGAGCAGGTGAAACTTTCGCTAACTTCTATGAAGCAGTGGTTTCTCTTATTGATAAATCTTCTATTCGTATAAAAGAGGAAGAACAATCTGCTTTCAGAAGCACACCACAAGGTAGTATATCAACCAGTACATTCGGTAGGTCAGTTGCGTAGATATATGCAAATGCATAAAAACTTGCTAAATTGTCGCGTTGAAGGAGTCTCCAGAACAAGAACAGGAGTTCATCGACGACAAACGTATGCCGTCCGAGCAGGAGCTCGCCGCTGTTCGCCATTCAAACGTAACCTTTTGGAATTGCGATTTACAGGGACATGTGTGGCTAAACTGTCTTGCACAGCGTCGAATATTTTGCTACGGATGTGGAACTATTAACGTCTAAAAGCCGCAATGCAAAACATGCATTCACTGTCTGTCGGAAAACTGGCAGAAGGGTGTATCCACCAACAACCGGATGCCCCCGACCAGTTAAAAACTGCTGCTCAAGAAGTAGGCACCAGTCGTACTGCTGATATCGTGCTGTAACCATTTTAAAACGTTCCCAGGATGATCCGATTAGTCCGGTAGACTTTCCAAGTTTTCGTCCTTAACACGAACGGCTTAGAAATTATTTAGAAGTTAGACATAAAATTATTAATGAAATTAGTCCATTAGGATCGAGAAATGCATTGCGTTGCAAAAATTATTTTAAGCGAATGAAAAATTTTGGTAAAGTATTAGTTTCCGTTTTTTAATAATAAAAACGACTAAAAACGACACTTGCTACGCCGAAGTGTCCTTTTTGCAGTTTACGGAACACAGTTTATTAGACACCGTTGCGAGTGTGAGCTGCATTGGAGCTTCACTGGCTATAAAAAAGCTTTCTGCGTTATCTGAATTTAAGCCTATCAAATCGAACGTGAGCACCGCTGATGGAAACGAGGATCTCGAGGTTGTAAGAGTTCCTTTATAAAGGAATATCAAAACCTATGCAACTTTATGTTATACCATCAATAGGCCAAAGGCTCATATTAGGTGTAGATTTTTAGAAAATTTTCGCGATAGCTCCGAGTGTGATAGCTGCATTGAAACGCCGTCTAAAGAAATAGCTGCCCCTCAGGTGAAGTAGAGAACGCTAATGCGTATCCCTTAACCAAGGTGCAAGTGCAATAGTTGGAGGTAGTGAAAAATCTTTTTAAAACAGCGTTTTTACCCTGTCAGCCCAGTAGTTGATAAACTTCTTTATGCCGAAATTGACCGAATGTTAGAACTAGACGTTATCGAGCCATCTTTAAGTGCTTGCAGCTCACCTATGCACCTGGTTATTAAGCCCAATAAAATTCGTTTGTTTAGATGCGCGTAAACTAAACGAGGCCACACAAAAAGATGCCTATCCGTTGCCCAGTATCGATGGAATGCCAAGGCCAATATAATTTCAAAATTGGACCTAAAAGATGCGTATTTGCAAATTGAATTGACTGAAGATTCAAAGTCTTTGACAGCGTTTACCATTCCCGGTCGCCCGCTGTACCAATTCAAGGTCATGCCCTTTGGCCTATGCAATGCGCCCTTTACCATGTGTCGCCTTATTCCTCCTGATCTTCGACACTGTGTATTTGGGTATTTAGATGATGTGTGCATTGTCTCTGAGAATTTCTCTGCTCATCTTGCAATGTTGGGCCGTCTCGCAGATCAGTTTCGAAAAGCAAACTGTTAAGATGCCAATCGCGTTTATGTCAAAAAAATTGAGCCGCGCCCAACGCAACTATAGTGTGACCGAGCGTGAGTGTCTAACAGTAATATTGGGTATTGAAAAGTTTAGGTGCTACTTAGAATTACAGGAGTTTGAGGTGGTTACGGATCACTCGAGTCTGTTGTGGCTCATGCGTCAAGAAAATGCATCCGGTAGACTCGCTAGGTGGATTTTTCGCCTGCGACCTTATAACTTGTAAGGAAGCTACTGGCCGGGGTATGACTCTCAGTCTTACCAGGTCCAGCGAGTTACAAGACATTTATAAATTCGCTGGGAAAGAGGGTTTAAGGGGGAGGGGAGTAGGTATTTTGCCCAAACCAAGCCTAGCTCTATCTTTACACGCCTAC
>NW_026998171.1:0-43900 GCF_035044405.1 Drosophila montana | reverse complement strand
TATATATATATATATATATATATATATACAATATTGAAATTAGAAATCTAATTTATATATATATACAATATTGAAATTAGAAAACTAATTGTCGCTCATTTTTTAAATTAAAACAGTAAACGAATGATTTTTACCATTTATACAATTTTATTTATAGTTCTTTTATAAATAGTTTACAATAATAATAGAGTAGAAATATTTGCAAATGGCACACTTTCAAAATTTAATTTGTTTTAAGTACAAAAATTACGTTGCGTTTTTGCGGTTTGCGTGCATTTTTATTAAATACAATCATAAATCAATTAATAATTGCTTAAAAGCTAAAGGTTAACAAATGCACAAAGTACATTTAATACTTTTAATTGAAGCCGACACAACCAGCTTTATAAAGAAGTTGCCATCTCTCTAGTCCAGAGCTGTTATTTGAAGGCTCTCGCTTTTGCATAATGTATATATATTGCCTTAATTGCATAAAAATACATAAATTTAATTTTAAATTAATAGAAAAATATACAAATCGTTATTGTTATTGTTTATTTTTTGTGACTATAACATAAAACTTTTGGTTTATATAAGGAGACCTCACGCCGGTTTTTTACAACACAAATCGCATAAAAAATTCTCAACACGGATCTGACTATAACTACAAAGGAGTTGGCAGAAGGCACAGCATACACAGGAGAAGGTTGAACTACACGTTGCAGGTGAATTGAAGTAGAGTGGGACAAAGGTCCAAGGTTCTTAAATGTACTAGCCTAGTTAATTTACATTGGGTTCTTTAGCTGTGTTTCACCCTAAACACAATACGAGGCAGGCACCTCGAAGATGATGTTGGCAGCGGAATGACGGAAACTTGGATTCTCCACATTGGGCGCCGCTTCGACGAGAATGGTTCGCGACTTCTCGCCCAGCCGGCAGGCAATGTTGTTGCCCACATTTACGCGCAGTTCGGTGCCGGTAACGCTGCAAGCGGAATTGAACATGATATTTAGTTAGATGTGCTTTAAAGGATATATCAAGATACATACTCGTGGTACTTCTTGCACACAATGCCAACCAGTTCACCAATGCGATCATCTTTCAGCGGCGCCGTCGACTCGCTCTGCAGCGCACAGACCAAATCGTTGTTCTTGGGTGAGTGGAAGACAATTAGCTGATCCCGGCCAGGCGTTATGCTAATGGAGGTCAGCTGCAAGCGGAAAAACAGAAAAGAGGTTTCAAGCATACGAACTCCAAGTGAGAACTACAGCCGCATTACCTCTCGAATGGGGATAGAGCGGTCCATGTCGCGGAACTTATCCTTGATGCCACCCAGCTTGTAGATGGTCGTATCGGTCACAATGAAGGCGCGATCCTTCTGCTTGTTGAACTTGTTGAACTTCTTGGCGAAGCTTGAGAACAGCACCTGGCGGAAGCTTTCGCCGCCTCCGGCGCCGCTGTTTTTTAGTTTGGCCACAATGGCGCTGTAGGCACCATAGCTGCTGTTGTCCTGCGAATTGGCCAGATAATCGCCCAGCCACTTGCGCTGCTGTCCCCAGTAGGGACGACGGCCGGCAATCGCTGTGGCCGCAATTATTTGCAGTCGCAGCTGGGGCCATTCGTTGCGCGGATATTTGCGCAGTATCATGTAGGCGCGCCAGAAGTCAAAGATGCGATGCAGCTTGGCCTCCGCCTGGCGGCCGGCCAGCGGCGGCTGGGGCCACTGAATGCTGCGCCCATAGTCGCGCTGATGCTTGGCATTCCGGAAGCGGTTGGCCAGCTCTTGTACATAGCTGCGCAGCTTGTAGGTCTTATATGCACGCATTATGGTGATAGCGGCCTTTATCTTTTTGTAGTTGCGCCGGGCGATCCAGCCGCGCACCTGCTTCTGCAGCAGCGTCACAATGTGTGGTATCATCTCGTTACGCTGCTGCTCCAGGGCAAAAAGTGTGCGGGGCGAGCGTATGAAGATCTTGGTGTGGCCATATTTCACATCCTGCGCAAAGCCCTTCTCCTCGATGAGCACACGGACGCCGTCGCGTTCGCTACCAGCACGGAAATTGGGCCACGTATACTGAGAGATCATCTTGTAGCGCAACAGGAACTTGTCATAGCGCTGGCGATGTACAAAGCCGGCGCGACGCACGCGCACGTTTTCCAGCAGACCGAGATAGCGCACCTGATGCTGGACGCGCTCCTCGTCGAAGACCGTGGAGCTCTTAATGTCATTGGGTTTGATGCAGCGCACATAGAAGGGCTCCTTCTTCAGCAACGTGGCGACCAGATCGGCCATGGAGCGCTGGAACAGCGTACCGGCGGTCAGTGGACGTTTCGTAGTCTTCTTAATGTCCTGTGCGCCCTCAGGCCACATCTCGCTAAGATTGGCATCCTTGGAATTGTGCAGCAGACGCTTGAAGTCCTGATACAGCGTATCCCTGTTCTTCTCAATGAATCCATTGATATTGTAGATGACATCGCCAGCATAGTGCGTGATGCGGAAATCCTCGCGATGTTTTAGCTCCTTGTCGGTTGGCTTCAGCTGGCGACTGGTGTAGTGCGGATGCTTGTTGAGGTTCTTGTCCATGGCGCCCAGCAAGGTGTCATCGGTGACATTGCCCACGCTCAGACAGGCCTCGTCCATAATGGCTATGATGCCCTTGTGCGGCTGCTCAACGAGATCGCAAATGATCTGCAGGAAGAGATCAGGCATGAGTTGTGCATGGCAAGAATTGAATAGAATTGCTCACCTTGTTGTTGAAGTACTCAATGTTGGTCCATTCGATGCCCTCACGTTGGTACTCCTCCTGCTCCTGCTTCAGCACCAGCTCTGCAATAGATGTAACTCAGTTAAAGACTCTGTCCAGGGCAACTGCCAAGGTAACTCACCAATGAACAGCTGCTGCAGCTTCTCGTTGCAATAGTTAATGCAGAACTGCTCAAAGCTGTTCGAATCGAAAATCTCAAAGCCATAAATATCCAGCACGCCAATAACAGAATTGAATCTCGCCTGGGTCTTACTGCCGCGGAAGAGTATGGCGCGATTAATGCGCGATATAATCCAGGTGAAGAGGCGATCATAGATGGCCTTGGCCAGTGCATCCTTGCCGTGCTCCGCTTGGATGGCATCGTGATCCTTCTTCATGACATTGCCACCAGCGGCAATGGTGCGTTTTGTCAACGCCGCCGACAGCTCCGTTTCGGTGACCTGCAGCAACTTGGCGGCTGACTGCAGATGCGACTTGTTGCTAATCACCAGCTCATCCTCAATGGCTAGCGCGAAAGGGAAGTTAAGGCGACGAACTTAGTTGATCTTGATCTAAAAACTCACTTTGGAACTCCACATTGCCCAGATGCAAGACGGACGCAATTGTACGCCAAATTGTTTGCACTTCGTCCGCCTGGAAGCCCAACGTCTTGAATGCATTGCAGGTGCCCTTATAATCCGACTTCTCGGTGAGTATGTCCATGCTGCCCTGGTTCAGATAATGATACTTGCCCGTCTCCTTGTGCAGATCATATTGACGCAGCTCATTGTCATTGGCACCACGCAGCAGCTATTAAGGAGCACAGTAATTAGAATATGTTTAAATAATAAATTAAATTTTTGTTTAATACTTAGTAAATATTTAATTACAAGTTTATCAAGTCTAAAGCTTTGTGCAAGTTAATATCCATTCACTTTACTCATTTTCTTATGTGATAGGGCGAACGCTCGTAGACTTTTCATTTAGAAAGTCATGCAAGACGACTTGCAAGACAGGTCATCAGAAGTGTCCTGCATGAGTGGCACAACATTTTTATAAATATCTCTTTGATGACACTTTTGGCAATCTAAGCAAGATATCGTCGAGTAAAAGGTCATGTCTTGGTAGATGTCATTATTCTCTTTATATTCATTCTCATTCATAGGCACTCACGCGGCTGAGTTCGCAATTGGCTTGTCCATATTCAAAACAGAATGTTCAACTATTTAGTACAGCAGACAATTAGCACAAATGTTGACCATAATTGAACTTCCGCTTTAATTGTTGCCAGTTGCCATTTGCGAGCCGCTGAAAATGAGCTACGGAATTCCACAGTTGAACAGGCAAACAAGTTAATATAGAGTCACATTCCCCGACACTAATTCGTGTAAGGCAGAGTGCTACGAAATTTCAATTCCAAAAAAACATACATCAATAACTCTGGCTAAAGTCTGTAGACAACAGGTGCAAAATATTTGCTTAGAGACCACGCACAGCACATAAACAAATACTCTGTAGCTCATAATATCTATAAACTGTATTTGTTCATAAATAAATAAATAAACAAAGACATGTGCCAGGAAAAACCCGCATATCAAATACTAAGCCAAAATGTATAGGGTAGAAATCAAATCAAATCAAATCTAAGAGTCGCTTAATTAAGAAATTTTATTTAGTTTGGGTGTTAAATGGAGAAATAATGCTGGAAATTCTTTGGCTACATAAATGGCCTGAAACAATTAACGCCTTCAAGCTAAATTTAACAGCTAGAAGCAACAATGGGCGCTCTCTTGTTTCTTTTTGCTTTTTCAAAAGTAACAACAACAAAAATTCCAAATGGGAAGCGAGTAGATAAAATCGCATATACTCGAAAAGTATATATTCTATATAAGAAAAGGGAACACACCGTACATAAAATACCCTAACGGGCATTTAGTGGATGTGTACTTTTTTCTATATGATATCGTATATAAGATTTTGCAGGTATTCTGGAAGAATTCACTTTTCTGAACTGAGTTTAATTAAGATAATTATTTTTGGATCTTTTCTATAAAAACTTCTTCATATAGCAATTCGATCTTACATATTGTTGCCCAAATAGTCACAATGGTTGCCTTTCTTTAACAACTGAATAGTTGCTCAATTTTTGATAGATGGTTTCCAACGCAGCTATATGTTATAATAGTACGATTCGGACGATTACGACACATGTATTATCTGCATTCGCAGAGCTACATTATATCATATAATGAATAAGCGAATGCTTTGCTGACTCGCTTACATTTCTTATGAATGACTTTCTGTTATCTAGGCTTTCATACATTTCAAATGATATCATACATAAATAATATATATGAATTTCAGCAGTTCTGCACAGTCAGTTGATAGATTGTGAGCTCAGCTGACGGCAAATGTAATTGAGTTAATTAATGAATAAGTTTTGGGTTTCAATTTCTGTTCCACATATTTGTAGGCAATGGAACTTTTGACATGTGCTAATTTGCTTAAGATTTTTCAGAGAGTAGAACCATTTTAATGGACTTAGTTAAGAATCCACAACTTCTTGGACTTATCAGGAATCCCATTAAATATATTTGTAATAAGCTATTATTGGAATGTTAACGATTTTCTTGATAGCTTTTATTGCTGAATCAGCAAACAGCTATGATCGCAGAGTAATAAATATTTATAGCTGGGCATATAGGCAACTTGACACCCTATTAAAATACCTAGAATATTTTACAAATATTTATTGTGCATATATGTATGTTGTTACATATATGTATAGTTATGCATGAGAGCCGCGCCCCGTCATTGACCTCACACCAGGCTGTGAATTGCCACCCACCTGGCTGAACCACCCCGCATTATCAACGCCGTCCCGCTGACTCACTTGGGTAAATAACAACAACGCGTCCACACACACACTCACACACTCGCACTCACACTCACACTCGTGTGTGGGCCTAGTTCAATATGCCCACACCCTTTGCCTTAGGCCTGCATCGTAGTATGCCCACCTGATAGAAACTGTGGAAGTTGCGCTCGCCGGGCTGTTGCTGCACCACACGCGACTTCTCCAGCAGATAGTTGGTTATGATGCCGCCCACTGGATCCGCCTTGTAGTCGAACTCGATGTCCATGTACTTGCCAAAGCGACTCGAGTTGTCATTGCGATTCGTCTTCGCATTGCCGAATGTCTCCAGTATCGCATTGCTCTGTATAAGCACGTTCTTAACTCTGAAAGCAAATAAAAAATCATTTTCAATTATAATTGCATTTTTATTAGACTGGACCAACGACCCATCCCGAAAAACTAATTAAGTAAATGGCACTCGCCCTAATCCCTCGCACAAA
This sequence comes from Drosophila montana, assembly GCF_035044405.1. NCBI lineage: Eukaryota > Metazoa > Arthropoda > Insecta > Diptera > Drosophilidae > Drosophila > Drosophila montana. Next base: position 37,820 of record NW_026998171.1, on the reverse strand, counting down.
CAGACAATAAATGTCCGTTTAAATTGTTTTAAGTTTGAGGCACTAAAAATTGGCAAAGTGGCAATTAAGCTGAGGCATTGACTAGGGTTTGTCTGAGCTCCCCAGCCCAGCCCATCTACTCTGCGGCCCGTGCCATCCAGTTTTTATGGTTCGCCCTAAATTGCCATGGAACGATTAAATGCTTTCTTGGACTGGGCAAAAAAAACGTGTAGTTGGAAGCGTGAGCAATTAGCGGTTCACTTAATTTCGTTAATTCTATTATAAAGTCGTATTCGTAGTGATGTCATGTGTCCACGGGTCAAGGAAAGCACACTATATATACACTATATAGTAGGGGTATTCGTAACTGGGGAATGCTGGCTCTGCTCTAATGAGGCGCCGTTGAAAGTTTCATTTAAAATTTGCATGCAACACAATGGCAAATTTGTCATGCCTTGGCATTCACGAGTTGGCTACAGTTCCCATTCAAGCGCCAGTTCCCAGTCTCATGGTGAATCTCCAACCTAAACATTTCCATACTAACTGCATTTGTGAGCGCGTTTTAATACAGCGAAGTGAACTTAAGTTCAGCTTTTTATTAGCTTATAATATTGAACTATTTCTAATTGAAGTTGCTTTGTAATTTTTAAATAGTCCTTTTGAGAACTAGTTCATTAAACTAGTTATATTCTTAAAAAATTTACCTTTTTAAAGTATCATTACAGGTTGAATAGGATCGTTTCCTAAAACATGCTCTTTGAACTAGTTCTTGGCAGCATATTCTGTACCCTGGATTTCTTTTTAGCATTGACTTCTGACCTCTTTTACTATAAGTGCTTCCAAGATGAACCACTTGATAAGCTTCATATTGAGAACTATGTAGTTCATTAAACTATTTCTATTCTTAAAAACTTTATCTTTTCAAGGTTTCATTAAAAGTTTAATAGGATCGTTCCCTAAAACTACTCCTATACTAGTTCACTTGCTTTTTAAACTAGTTCTTGGATTTCTTTTATCATTGAAAAAGTGCTCCCAAGCTGAACCACTTGGTAAGCTCCCTTTTGGGAAATAGTTCACCTTACCAACTATCGCTCTTTGAAACTTGCACTCATCTAGTTTAAGTCTGGCTTTGATTCTGCTCTCACAATCTAAGAATGCTTAGCTCTGAGCGCTGGTTCATTTACTATGGGAACTAGTTCATTTGCATATACAACAACTAATTCTCAGGAGAATTATTTGGCTTACCTTTCGATTTCATTCTGTCCTTGTGCATTGGTCACCGCCGCAATGTACTTCATAATGATCTTGGAGGCTTCCGTTTTGCCCGCACCAGATTCTCCAGAGATGAGTATGCACGTGTCCTGGTGGCGCTGCTTGAGCACCCTGTATGCCGCATCTGCGATGGCAAACACATGGGGCGCATTCTCGAACAGCTCACGACCCTTGTACTTGCGTATGGTCTCCGGCCCATAGATGTTCATCTGTCTGTAGGGATTCATCGAGACGCACACCTCGCCAATGTATGTGTAGATGGAGCCAACCTGAGTGCTGCAAACGAAAAAGTCTCACATTAGTTGAATAAATAAAAGCACAACAAATTCCAATGTTTTCATAGGCATTTGAATATATGTACATATATGCATGGAAATTCCCCATTTAGATTTCAGATCTCCTGTGAATATACCCAATAAAAATACAGGTGGGTTGCCCTGCCTATACGCCCTGCCCGCTGGGAAACTGTCGATGATTTTGATTCCAAATTTGTTTTTCAACAGACAAATTGAAGTTTGTTTTTGGAGCTGGACATTGATGGCTTAATTTGTCTTGGACGCCGCGGGCGCTGCTCAGTTGGCGATGCGATTAATTCTTGTTGTTGTAGCTGTTGTTCATATTGATTAAATTACAAACTAGAATGCGATTGTGTGTTTATTTTGTGTACAATTAAATAGGCGCCAAAAGATTTCGATCGACAGTTGCACAGATGCGGCAGGTCAAAATTTGGGTCACTTGAATAAGGGGAGAAGCAAAGGCAATGTCTAGCGATGGATATGTTATCAATTTATAAGACACCTGCAGAAGTAGGTGATTTCTAGATAGATTTGATTCATATGATATTCACTTAGATCATGAAGAAACACAACGATTCTGGGTGAATTAAGTAAGGATTCAAATCTATGTAAATTTAGTAAATACTTAAACTGGAATCTCAGAGTTTTATAAATATTATTGGATATAGTTATAAGGTATTAAAAAATCAATATAGCCCACTGAGATCTAGAGTTTGTTTTATTAAAAACTAAGCGCTTGTTTAAAGTTCTCTGGGATTATTTTTTAAATCAATTTCTTTAGCACCAAAAATCAACAGGCTTTTATTGGTATATCCCGAATATAAAATCAATTTAACCAGAAACCAAAGAAAACAAATTCCCACTAATTTTATTAATGGTTTGGCATATTAAATCAAGCGCTTAAATCAGAAGTTCATGGCACTTAGAGACGTACGATTGCTTAACAACCATAATCAAATAAGTAAGCAACGCAAATAGCATTATTACGAGCATTTACTCAAGCTACCAACACTTGCTTAATGTTACTTAATTTCCCAAAATACACTGCAACAACAAGTGCATCATTTGTGGACCTCATGTAATTACAAGCGGGGGAAGGAGTTGCACTGTTACAAATACAATTACATCAAAACAGCCGCAAAAGAGTTTGGTAACAACAACAATAACAGAAAGAAAATTGTGCGCAACAGGTGAGCTCTGTTACAAAACTATGTTTGGGCGTGCCACGCCCACTTAACAGCTGACTGCCGAAACAAAACGCTGCAAATTAACAAGCAGGTAGGAAAAATGCAGCAGCTGAAATTGACCAGCTAGAAAATACTCTGTAGTGTAATATAATTTGGACGATCTATATCTATATATCTTTATATCCATATATCTATATATCTTTATATCTATATATCTATATATCTTCATATATCTATATCTATATCTATATCTATATCTATATCTATATCTATATCTATATCTATATCTATATCTATATCTATATCTATATCTATATCTATATCTATATCTATATCTATATCTATATCTATATCTATATCTATATCTATATCTATATCTATATCTATATCTATATCTATATCTATATCTATATCTATATCTATATCTATATCTATATCTATATCTATATTTATATCTTAATCTATATCCATATTTAAATTTTGATCAACAAAATGTATCTCCATTCAACTATTTATCATACCCTTTATATCTAGTTTTATTACGAGGTAGAAAAACTCAAAGACAAAGCCGTCAAAGTTAGAGAGATTGTTAAGAAACAGAAAACGTGAAAAAGAAAACAGCGAAAAGTTTTGTTGGCCCGCAGCTTGAGCTCATGTGTATAAAAACAATAGCACTTAATATTAGTATTTATTGTTGTTGTTGTTATTCTTGTGGTTGTTGCTTAGCTGGTTGTTTTGGGGCAAACGGCAGTCAACACATGTTTTTACTTAAGTTTTCAGTATTTATTTATAGAGCTGCCGCTTGGTGCTACATTTGGGTCAAAATGTGACAACCCAGACAGAGGCGAAGACAAAGGCAGACGTGAGAGCTGCTCAGAGATGATTATGTGGGCCTCTAAAGTTGAACTACTGAACTCCAAGAAAATGTGATGGAGGGGGGCACAAGCGTTTAGCACGCTTGTTGACTTTCTAGCACAGCGGGTCACATTTGAAATCGGATGCCGAATCGGAACCAGAATCGGAATTGGCATAAGAAAAGAAAAGGGCAGTCAGCAAGCCGCTTAGCAAAGTGACTATGTGATTTCTACGATTTCACCCCCTACTCAACACCTGAGGTGTGTGGTATGTGGGTGCTGTGCCCATCGACCATCGCCCACGTGGCGTATGATTGACGGACAGCCAGCCCAAATGGCTGACTGCCCAAATGAGCTAAGAAAAAATTGCTTAAGGCAAAGGTGCTCCAGAATGGATTTAAAAGCACGAACAGAAACACATGTGATCTGATCTCGCCGCAGATTGGGAGACATTCGACATGCTGACAGTCGGATAAAGTTGTCATATTTTGAGTGAGCTTCGGGGATCAATGCCCCAATAAATCATACGATTATTGTGTTTGATCCCAACGTCAAGAGTCTTTAGCAGAGTAGCAGCTACTTGGTTCAGTGCCCTGAAAGTGCTTCAAGTGGACGTAAAAAGTCTTGGGAAAGAACTACTTGAATTTTATAATATTATTTTTTCTATTCTTACAGTTTCCTAATTGTCAAAAACAATTTATTTGTCATGGGGGATGTCAATTTGGTTTGAATTTCTAGATAACATATTATATTTATTTATGTTTTATATATATAATTATTTTTAATTTCTGGAAAAATATAGAGAAAATAATTGCTTTGCGCCAATGTTTACATTTTTTAGAATTATTTTATTTGATTGTATTGCTTTTATTTTTTTAATATTTAATATCTTTTTAATATCGGAAGCTTTTAAATTTTCCCTGTAAAGTTCCTTAGATTTCCCCTTCCGACAATGCTTTAAAACTAATTAAAATTTCAATCCCAAACTTATTTACTGCTTGATTTCTCATTTCGTACAATTTTAATATTTCCAAAGAAATATATATATTTATTTTTTTTAATTTGAGTATGTTTTTTTTTTGGGGGAACTGGTCGAACACTCCTGCTTTTTTTCTTAACTAGTTTTACGGAATTCGGAACTAGTCTGTGCCATGAATATTTAAATGCTCAGCGCTCGTCGCCTTCACGCATTCACAATATAAAGGTCGTTATTCATTGCTATTGTCGATGATTTTGATTTTTGCTTATAATTCGAATCGGCAAATGGCGTCATCAAGATACAAAAGTTCTAAGTGAAAAGGCGCCAAAAATAAAAAAAATGCAAACAGTCTCGACTATTTGTTATTGTTATTATGTTGTTTACACAATTTGTTTGTGTCTTTATTTTTATTAATTATATAACTATGTGAATCATTCACACGATTTACTCGTTCCCTGTCAAATACTGAGCACATGGCAATGTTATTTGCCTGACTTTGCCAGTTTTTCGCTACTTAAGCCGTTAATAAAAAAGGCTTGTAACACGTTTGCTGACTAATCATTTGTTTAAATGCTAATGTCTATTCGCAGGCAAATTGCATTTGTTCAGAAATATTTTACAGCTTGATGATTCACTCGCATTCACACTCATTCATTCATTCATTCAAGATTCGCCTGCACTAAATCGTTGAAACGCACTTTGGCTAAGCCTTGAGGGGATGATCCAAAGAAAATCAATAAGTTTAGTCATTCCACGCTGCATTTTTCACTGGCTAAGGCGGCAGACTTTACGTGACGCTGACGTCATATTGGCCAACAGACTTGGCTTTAAGTAGGTCAATGTTTTATTTGCTTTTTGTGGATTTAATTGAATTTGATGCGATTTATCGATGTGCCAAACAGAGAGCTTATAGAATCGAATAGTGCGTGACGGGGCGGCTGGTATATATGAGAAGTGCAGAGAGGGGCGCTGGACTGGCGCATGCGATTGTGAGAAGCGCATAGAAGGGCACGCTTGGGAATAGAAACATTCGAAATATTTGATTGCTTGCCAAAGAATTTAGTCATAAATGACACACATTACAGCTGAAAACCCATCTGCACCGAACAAATGTATATGAAACTGACAACAGCATTATTCAACAACACTTTCAATTTTCATTTGCAACTGAGTTTTTCCTCTCAATGTTCGATCTTTTTGCGCAATGCAATTGCAGCTTTCAAATTAACTTCAATTTACACCCAGAATTGTTTGCCATGGAGGCAGACGCATATCAATTAGCAGAGCACAAGCCCCACCAGCTTCTCTCCTGCTGCTCAAATGCCTGGAAGACTAAACAGGCGCTAAATTCTTGGACTCGACATGGGCATAAATTTTTATGTAAACGTTGCCTTTTTCTTAATTCTGTTTTTGTGTGTGTGTGTGTGTGTGTGTGGGGCAGCTGGGAACGAGTTGCAGATGCCCCCAAGTAAAAGTTATTGCAACGCAAATGACAAACATGAACGTTCTACGCTGCGTAAATAAACAACAATGCAGACAGCGACGTTGTCTGCCGTGCGATGTACAAAGGCGGGCTAGAGGAGGCGGGCTATTGAACTGCTACACCTGATACCTGTGTCTGCTAGCTGAGTCTGCAAGACGTTTGCTAGCTGTTTGTCTGATTTCTATACCCTGTAGACATGAAAATGATTTAAAGGGTAGCATAAGACTAAGGCCATAAATAATACAATACAATATTGATTATTATGAGAAGTTAAAATGTCAAGAAAATGACAAAATAAACAAACTTTTTATAGTAGATCTTTGCCTTTTAATGTGGGGTTAACTTTCGTTTTACTGCGATATTCTAGTAAGCGGAGAATTTGCTATTTTGATTGTAGGACAACTTCTAGTCGAGCTACGCAGCTGTTTTGGGACTTCAGTTGCATTGTGCCTGGGTCATTAGTCGTGCCTGCTAGAATTTGCACATTAGGGCCAAGAAAGCGGCTCAATTAGTGAAGCGCCAACGTTTGCCAGTGGCAAGCGTTTTGGTCGTTATGTAAATGATTTGATTTCCGCTGCGCGACAGTATCGAACGCGCTTATCGGAGCCCAAAGGGGCGGCATTTGATAGCAGCTTATCAAGAGCCCAGTGGCATGTAGGCAGACATATGGAATGTGTCGATTCGCAGCCAACTGTCTGTAGATATAAAGGCGTATCTATAGATGAAAGTAACTCAAGGTGCGCTTTGAACTATGCGATACTATACATATATAATCTGTTGCATCTGGACGTTGGGCCATGACTAGAATGCAGTCTTTAATTAGGGTTTGGGCGGGGCAAAGTAACACTGGTCTCTTGTACAAATAAACAGACAATCTTTGATAGCAATCGGAAATTGAAAAGAAGAATTCTTGAAGTTTTTAATAGCCGCAGTAAAGCTACATAAACATCATTTTTTTTCTTCTATTTTTCTTTTCATCGTCGCGCCCTGTAGGCCTTTCATAATTTTCCGAGACGCCTTCTTTGTAATCAAGTCTTGGCGAATGCAATAAAAATTGCATTTATAGACAGGTCGAATAGAAAGTCACGCAGATCGAGGGCCAGATGGGAAAAGAAGAAGAAAATGATTTGTATAAGAAATACTATGGTACGAGAAAACCAATTTCTAGAGAGTTTCTTTATGCTAATATACACTGAATTATAAGAGAAGATGCTGGTTCAAACCACAGGCTTGTCTCAGCTGTAGCTAGTGCTAATTAACATTTAATAATAATAATAATACCTATAGAGACAATGTTTAACAATTTGTGTGGTGTTCATTGCATAACAAATTGAAGAGAGCTGCTTATCGGGTATACAGCTATACGTGGATAGTCAATACTTGTACCCAATATGTGCTTAAAGTCGAACCCAAGGTTATTCATACATAACATATATACGAGTACGTATCTGGCACATGAATAGCTCGCTAAGTTTAACACTTCTTCGGGTTCATGCAATCTTATCAAGACTGTGGCATTATTAAACAAGTCGAGTCGCGGCTATTTATACAAAAGCACAAATAAAGAAGGAATAAAAGAATGCCCACCTAATATACCCTATAAATGTTTGCTCGCATAGAAAAGGAATAAATTATAACAAAGGCAAATGTAGAGATAACCACCGATTTCTTATAAGCAGTCTGATAAGATTAGGCCACTCCCAGACGTGCCAAGGGTTAAATAACTTCAATTTACTTTTATATATGGGCGGGGTAAAACGAAATCGTATATTTAAAACGAGGGGAAACTTATAAAAGTGTCAGAAAAGCATTTGATGGGATCATAAAATTGGACACAGATAATAATTAAAATAAAAAAAATTAACTGGCACATTAAATAAAATAAATGCCTCTGTGGAATACTCAAAGTGCACCTTGAACACGCCAAAAAATATACAAATAAATAAATATAAATGAATAAACAAAATGTTAATGTGATTGACATGCATTTGGTAGTTGTCAAGTGTTTACCCGTTTGCATTGACAAACGTTTTCTTAGCAATGAGTCACGACTTTGACGATATGGAACTATAAATATTCCAATTGCGGACAAAATTTGTTTTCCTTTTGGGGATTTTGGCCAGCTGATAAGACTATCAGGTTTGCTGATGATAAAAGGCAGAAATTCTTGCCGAAAGTCTGCACTTCAGTTCCCAAGAACCGAGAAATGAATCCAACCAGAGGTTGGCACAGGCACCACTTGTAACTCGGGTGCGTAACTTGTGAACTGGAAGACGGGCGGGTTCAACGGCAGTTCATGGGAAAACGCAGTTGGGTAAATAAACAGGCAGCAATAGATAGGTAGATGCTGCTCTATAGATGAAACCGAACAGACAACAATAGCCAGAGTAACAACAACAACACACAAAATGTAGGCCAAATAAATGAGAGGCGGCGCATAAACAAAAGTCAGCTCGAAAACTAAAAGTATAAACTTATCAGCGCTACGTACACATGGAAATGCACTCGGTACAGTGCATAGATTGTTGTTGTTGTTGTTGTTGTTATTGGAAATAGTGCAATCAATCAGTGCAAGTAGATTTATAGATACTCCTCCCACAACCACACACTAAATGGGGCTACGGCACAGCGGTGGGCCATGGGCCTGGACACTTGACTTAATGGCTCGTAACATTTTTGGCGATTCGGTGGAAGAAGAAAAAAACATTAGAGAATCCCTTAAAAAGCAGCTCTGAACTTGAGGAAACATTAACAAACCGAAATCTCTTTTAAAAGGAAGAAACTTGTTTTTTTTTCTAGACTCTTTTATATCCCTTCAGAGGGTACTATAAATTTGTCACGAAATGTGTAGCGCATACAAGATATGCAAGTATTTTCTGTTCCTGTAAATATCGTAGCCAAATAAATAAAATCTTCAATATTATCCTCAGAGATCAACAAAACTCCAACAAATCGGAATACTATAGTAAATGGCAAGAACATTTAGAAGAGTATTTCATCTTCTTCAAGCCGCTTTTAAGTTTGGGGCTTTGCAAACTGACGCCATCAACCGGTTTTGTGCGGCTGCCCCTTTTTTGTTTTTTTTTTTTGTTTTTTGGGTATGCCAAGGCATTTGTACACGTATTTGTTATGTGCGAGCGCCAGAGTATCTTTAAGATACACACCGCGTGACTCACAATCCTCGTATGCGTAGTGCAGCAGCAGCAGCAGCGCAGGCTTTCCATTTCATTTTCGAGATACATTTTTTGAAACACACATATTTCAATCGAACAGACACATATATACATATGCACATATGGAGAGAGATATATGTTATATATATATAAGTAAAAAGTTTTGTGCGCGTCGTGCAGCTATTTCGGGATCGCGTTTATATAGGTCTGTGTGGGCTGGCATGCAGGGGCAGAGCATTCATATATTTACTATATTTACTTATGACAGTGCCAAAAAACATATATATATATATATATATATATATATATAGCTTAGGCTACTAAAACTGTGTGCGTATGCTCGCGTTGCATTGTTAAAGTCCCTTTGTGTTGAATGACAAATTGTCAACTTTAAGTTAAGACAAATGACAATATATATATTTATATATAATTTCAACTAGATGCATTTTAAACAGATAAATTCACTACATTGTAGAACAGTCAAAAGACTTGAGCTAAAGTCTTTAAGTCCGTAAGCTCGCTTCAAAACTTTATCTCATAAAAAGAGAATCTGGTAGGAATAAATATATTGAAAATAATAATATAATATATTCAATAAAAATGTCTATGTCTTTAAATATTTAAAAAAAAGTAATACATATATATTTTAATATTTATATGCACATCTATATATTTTAAAAAATATAAAACATTATAAGACTCTTAGCAAAATTCCTCACTTCTAGTTGGACAATGGGAGTCAAGGATTTTATGTGAGTTAAAATTACAATAGCTAAGTATTTGAGTACACATTAGGGTAAATAAACTGCGGTTCGTCCACAACAATTTGCATATTCTTTATGGTTTATTTTTTGTTGCGTTTTTGTTGTTTTATGTTATGCTGCTGCTATTATAGAGCCCCAGCAGAGTACGAGTACGCAGCACATGATGTCATGCCACACATAGTTGGGATGAAAGAGCGGGCAAATAAAAAGGGAATTAAATAAAAGTCATGTCTGGTCATAATACAAAATGCAGTTTTGGCCATTTCTCAGTTTTCATTTCATTTGGTTTTTGTTTTCGCCTTGCTCTTGTTTTGCTCGCCGCGTTGTCTGCTCGATAAAAAAAAAAAATAAAAACGAAAGTGAGTTATTTATTTCTCTCGGTGTGTATTTTGTCTTTGGCTTTCATCATTTTCCATTGCAAATCGCATTTTGGCTCGTTTTCAAATAATTTGTTATTTTGTTTTTGAATTTGGCGCGTTTCTGACCCTCAACTGATTTGCTCAATGGGTTTTTCCTACAAAATTGATATAGACATACTTATGTAGTTTATATATCCAGCTATTTCTTTGGCTGATTTTCCGGGTTGTCTTTTGTAATTTCTGTGTTTATAAATTACAAATTGATTTGTATTTTGTTACGACTGCATTATGATTACATATGCGAGTACGTGGTACGTGTTATTATCGCTTCCGAGGCGTAAGTTGTGTAATTAACAGTTTATGGAGCAACTTTAGATGTGAGTGTGACCATTATTGATAAGTCTTCAAAGTTGTCGAAATGAGTGCACTTAAGTTTTGGTATTAATGTTAAGTTTGTATTCGAATATGTCGCAAGGCTCTTAAGACTTTGTTATACAATATGTCAAAGGTATGTGTTATAGGGAATACTAGATACTTAAAAGTTCGTTGGGGAAACTTTTTTTGCCGTTCCTTAAAAGTAATTATGCTAATATATAACTGATGTACATATATGGGGATACATAGATGTATCAATAGACTACGAACACTCGCCCACAAGCATTCAGTTCGTTTCTAGTTAACTGCCCTGCAACGTATCTACCATTGTTGTTATTGTTATTGCTACCGGTCAGTTCTTTGGCCCACGTTTAGTTAGTTACACGTAAAGTTGTGGCGTATTTTATTTCATGCAGCGTGTGTCAACAACTTGTTGCATGCTGCCGGCATTGTCAACGTTTGTGGCAGCCAACACGCTTCGGGCTCTGGGCATGGGTCGTTGCATTGCATGCCTCGCTGGGCTCTGATGTTTGTGGTTCGTTGCTTTAACGATGATTATCATCATATTCATTATCATGCTCAGAGCTAGGCAAACAGTGAGAGTTCTTATTGTTTATTTAGTTTGTTATCAGTGCGTCATGAAATCGGATTCGCTTTTGCCACTTTATGCGGCACTTTACGCAGCTTCGCTTTTCATTATAATGATTAATGGGCTTGATAGCGATAATGAGCTCTTTACTTAGCGTATCTATTCAAATGTTAATTGATTCATTTAGCTGACGCCCGCCTTAGATTATTCAGAGTAACTCACTTTATAAAATCAATCAGATCATTTCGTTATTTTGACTGCATTTAAATGTGATTAAATGTGATTCTATGGCTGAAGCTGATTCACTGTCCCACTGTCAATATATATATACTAAGTAAACTCAAAGAGGAAATTAATCACACAATATATACCAACACTTGTTTTCTGATCGAAGATAAGCTGTGCCGACGTTTAGTGTTGGCTAATGGATTTTGCAGACGTTAATGCATTGCATCATTTCTCCAATTAGGAAATGTTACGATATAGGGATTTGAAACTCTCTTATTGAATTGTTGCTCCAATCTTTTTAGTTCTTCTTTAGTTCTTTTTTTTTGACAAATTAAATATTCATTAATCTAGCCTGACATTTATTTAGTTGATTTTTGTATGGGTTTGTTTTAATATTTTCTATTTTAAGCAATTTTTAAGAATTCTATTTAATAGCCGAATAATCAAAAAACAAAATTGACGATTTGACAGAAAAGTTGTTAAATAAATGTAATTTTTTTTGTCTGGCTATCTAATTAATTTTATTCAAATAATAATGATGTATCTTGAAAGTAAATCAATTGAATTTTCGAAGTGAAAAGAGATCTTGAATGAGATAGATAATCAAACATATATATAAACATGATAAATGATTTACTTTAAAGAAACTGACATTGATTCTTCAAAGATCGTAAACAGAAACAGATAAACCAAAAATAGGTTATATATTAGTTAAAACATTAAATGTGTTAATGCTGTGCTTAACAATACCTAATTAAACATTTCAACACTTTAGCCAGCACTTCATTAGACCAAATCCTAACTCATTAGCGAACCGTTTCGTTACGGTTCATGTGACATAGTGAAATACAGACAATGGGTAGCCCGCAAAAAGAGTCTAACACCTTGATAGGGCATGTGAATGGCTCCATTGAGTACGCTGTCAACCAGAACTGATGGCCAAGAAGCTGCCGCCGAATCAGGTTAAGGTAAAGTCAAGAGGGGCAACCAGTTAGCGGCAGCCTTGAACGGGACACAAGGCTAATGCACATTGTGCCAAGAGACTTTCGTACTTACCGCTTGCGCAAGTTGTCCATGAACTTCTCCATGTTGACCTGGTCCAGCAGGACAAAGTCCGCCACGCCCGCTTCCCGTTGCATGGCCATGTTTGTGCGTTTTTGTTTTGCTCACAAGCTCACAAGGCGAGAGAGAGGTGGGGGGGAGAGAGAGAGACGCCGAAAAACGTAAGGCCTCAATTAATTGCCGGCTGTGCGCGCAACTCAGGTAACGAAGCAGCTGCCAAAGAGGACGACGATGACGATCACGTTGGGGAAGAAGCAGCAGAATATTCAGCAAAACACACACAAAACGAAGATCAAGAATTCACGGTTCCTTTTTCTTTTTGGCTTTTGGTTTTTGTTTTTATTTTGCTTTTGTTTGTTTGCTGCTACGTCACGTTTCGAATTCTTAATATATATGTAATTTTTTGCGTTTGCTTTAATATTATTATTCTTTGCGTCTTATACTTTACGACTGTTTTCAGCTGACATTGCCAAAAAATGAAATATGAAAACTGAAGTGTTCTTGAAATACATATAAGTACGTATGTATTTGTATTATTGAAATCAATAAATATTTTGTGCCAATTGGAGGGTAGTCGAATTGTTAATGAAATTCCGCCGAAATCGCAACACGAGAACACAAGACACACGCGGGGGCAGACGCAAATAAAGCCAAGCACAATAGAAAAACCGCAAAATACGCGTCGTCTTTGGGTAACATTTAATATCTGATTCGATTTGTCGATCGAAAGAGCTTGTTCAGGCCGCGCGCCACTGCCAGAGTCAGATCCAGAGACGGAGACAGAGCCAGAGCTAGTAAATAAAATTGCCCCTAGCCACAGCCAGCTGGTTTTTTATTTATCGTTTCAGAGAGACGCGCCACACACACACACACTCACACACACTCACTGGAGGAACAACCACTCGGCTGCGCGTTCGAAGAGAAACTGTTCGGAGTGAAGCGACTTTACGCCACGCACAGCCAACGTAACCGCTCGCAAGTGGTTGCACTGAGCGAAAAAAAGAGCGCAAAATCAATATATACTGCATGACGGCTAGAACGTTCGCAGCAATCTTAAATGGAATATACATACAATATTTAATTGTTTTGAATAAATAAATGCTTTAAATGTGTATACTAATATATATCTATACATATATATGCACATATATATTAGAAATTATATTATATATTATATTATATCTTATCTTATATATTATATTACATATATTATTATAATGATTTCATGATTTCAAACACCAAAGCTAATATATACCAAACTGAACAGTGGCTATATATTATTTATATATATATATCACCGCTAGTATCATTTACTAGATGGTATCATTTAAGTATTTAAACATATCAGAAAATAATATATACAAATATTAGCATAAACTCTTGTGCCTTGTAAAACCCCAGTTCCGAAATCAGCTGCTTTTTAAATTCAGCTTTAATTTCAATAAAAATAATTTCTCCGAAATTCATTGCAACCACTTGCCCAATTTTGTTCAGCGTATCTTCGCTTGGTTTGTTAAAGAAGCAGGGTTGTTTTTGCACTTGGCTTACAGACTTACAAAGGTTTGCGTCCGTGCTAACGAGTGGGTATGGGACGCAAGTGTTTCGTGGCAGTAATTTCTGGTGAGTCACGACAATTGTTTGTCACAAATATAACGTACAATAAAATTTGGTGCAGCTAATTAAATATGTAAACTAAATTGATGACAGAGTAATTCAGCAAGAAGGTAAAACTTAAACAATTTCATGCAATTTAAGCAATTTAATGACAAAAATACTCGTTGCATACTTTCGGGCTGAAGCGGAAAATGACTTTCTTTCACAGCTAAGTGCGGAGCTAACGGTTTCTTTTTAAGTTTCAAGATATTAATGATTAAAATAAAAATAATAATAGATATAATAAAAATGATAACTAAATATAATTAAAATAATAAATAAATAATTAAAAATTAATAAGAAAATAATATAATAATAAATAATAATAATCTATATTTTATTTCTATTTCTTCACTAAAAAAAACTACAAAATTATAATTTTTAACAATTGATTTTAATTGAAGAATTTTACACCAGTCAATAAATTAATCGAATATGTGTTGTTTTTTTTTTGGTCGTCAAGGTTTCCGGCATCTGTAGTACTGTAATATTTTACCGGTCTGTTGTGTATACCTGACCATTTTTTTTTTGGTATTATTTTAAATTTTTTTTTACGTTTTTCTTTTTGTATTATTGTGGAAGCAGTTAACATAGAGAAATGCAAGCAGGAACATCCTGTCTAAGCCCAACCCGTATTCTTCTTGGACAGCACCACCTTCTGCATGTGCTCATCGGCGGTGTGGATGGTGTGCAGGCCGCCGGCGTGACGTGGCACACACTTGTTGACAGGCACTGTGCCGCTTAGGCCCTGGGTCCAGGCATTGGTCGAGTGGGGAAACTCGTCCTTGCGGTAGTAGCCCATGATGCCCGATTTGCGGATCTGGCCCAGCTCATAGGTGACTATTGGGCCGATGCTGTTGGAGGCCTTGGCGGAGGATGGTCGCGGCAGCTTGGAGCGTTCCATGGTGCGCATCACGCAGGGTGTGTCGCAGGAGAGGCAGGCCAGATCCTGCATGACCTTGACGCGGCCGGCCGCAGCGGCGCAATCATCGTTCGTCATCTCCATGTACTTGTGCAGGGCCTCGGCAATGAGGGCGACACGCTTCTCGATCATGTCGCGGAACTCCTTGAGGCTCAGCTCGAGCGAATCAATGCCGAGGGTCATGCGCAGGCCGTCAATGATCTGGAGAACGTTCTTCTCGTTGACATTGATGATGTAGCGCACCTCGCAGAACTGCTTCTCCAGGCGCTCCTTGTACTCCTCGAGCTGCTCCAGCGACACCTTTGTGGCCAGCTGTGGAAAGTCAACCTTTTCGGCCAGCAGCAGCTCCACATCCGCTTTGTCAATCTTAATCTCGTCCAGATGCGCCACCGAATTCTTGAGCGTCTGTATCTGTGTTGTGGCCGTATTTATCTTGGTTAACATGCCTTGATTTGCCTCCAGATTTCCGGCTGAGGCCAGCTTCATCTCGCGCATAGACGCTTGCATTTCCTGCATCATTTCCATTAGACGCTTGGCATCCTGCTTCATCAGCTCGGCGGCCAGTTCATTAACCTTGTTGGTGAGTGCACAGAACTCGGACTTGAGCTCCAGCAGCTCGTTGAGCATGCGCTCGGGTCCATAGCAGAGATGCTGGTCCAGTTCCAGTTCCTCCTCGGCCTTGGCCAATTCGGTGGGCGCGCTGGACTCCTCCATTGCCATTTCTTCCTCCTCCTCACCCTCCTCCATTTCCATCTCAACGCCAGCCTCAGCGCTGCTCCAACTGATGGACACCTCGTCATCCTCGACCCGCATCAGCACACGGAGCTGGCGTGCAATGTTCCGCAGCAGCTTCATGCGTTCCGGACTGGGCTTGCGATCGAGCATCAAGTGGGTGACATTGTTGAGCTGCTCCATGGTTAGCTTCAATTGGCCCGTCAGCAAGCTAACGAAGTTTTGAAACTCGAGCTCCTTCTGCTCCTTCATCAGCTCAACCTTCGAGAGGCGTCGCTCCAGCTTGGCCAACGAACCAATCACAGAGCCCTCGGCACGCGGTTGGGTTCTGTCCAGCTTGGAGGTGCGCGAGGAGGCGCGTGAGGCCATGCCAGGCGATGAAGCCGCGCCCAGATCCGTATGTTGCTCCGGCTCCGGGACTATCTCCAAATCTGGCTGTGGCTCCGCAGTTTGGTCTGCCTCCTCAAGAGCGGGGGTCACTGCTCCCGAAGGCCCCGGAGCCGGAGTGGGTGCTTCCGTCCCAGCAGCCGGCTCGGGCGGTACCTCCGCCTCAGCTGGCGAGGCTTCTGCTTGCGCGGCTTCTGCTGGCGCGGCCTCTGCTGGTGCTGCCTCTGCTGGTGCGGCCTCTGCGGCAGCCGGTTCGGCGGCTGCCTCGGTGGGTGCTTCATCGTCGTCGGCGCCGGCGTGCAGTCGATACCTGGAGGACTTGCCAACTAGGTGCAGGTGCACAGCTACAGCTACGCCAGTATCTACAGATAATCTCAAGGAACTTACTCAGGCTGCTTTGCAGACGCATGTTGGCCAGCAGATAGTCATCCTGCTCCACCGCCTCGTCAAGGCATTCCAGTTTGTGGGCAAAGTTCGAGAGCAGCACGTGCAATGCATAGAAATTGACGTGGCCCGACTCCGGTGAGCCGATGGCCACGTCTATGAGATCCTTGTATGTGAAGCTCATCATTGTTGTCCTCAATATAGTTATGTGATTTCTATTGTCTCTTGGAATTTAATAGCAGCTCGAATGTCCACCAAATTTTTCACTACTCTAACTGTTTGATATTTTATATAACTAAGCTGTTTTTTATTTTGTACCAAAATCTAGAATTAACTGAGAACTGAATTGTTTACTGTGGCATGAATAATACTGAGTGTAAATGAAGCACATTTCCAGGCATGCTCATTTTTATATTCATATCGAAAAACTCCAACTGCTCAAAAAGTTAATAAAGTAATGACGATATTTCTTACACAACTATATGTGTTTCTTTAATAGATATAGCGCTCCAATATGCCCGATATCGACACACATGTTTGCTAACTGCATTAAACAATGTCCGACCTTGACTTGCCGACTGTTAACGCTGATCAGGCCATTATGCTTTGCTGTACTAGTAAGGTTTTACTGTAGTACCATTTGTGTACCACAAAAATGGCATTTGTATATATTTTATATAATATATATATATTAATTATTAATTATATTTTAATTTATTAATATTTATTCATTAGCATTGTTAGTTGGGCTTTACTGTACTATTATTTGGATAACACGAAAATGGAGTTGACTCTCTTTCTAAACACTCAGCCTCAGTTAAAATTTCTTTTCGTTTAGCTAGGTCCTACTGTACTATTATTTTGTGGCCACAAAAATGGGCTTCACACTCCAAATATACACACGCTTTATATATTTAATTTTTTTTAATGTTCCATCTTAGTGCATTATTTTCTCGTTTAGTTGGGTTTCACTGTACTACTGTTTGTATGTCACGAGATTTTTCGCGATTCTATTAATACACACATGCTCCTCTACCTCAACTAATTATTTACTCGTTTAGCCAGGCCTTACTGTACTACTCTTTGTGTGCTCTAAAAATGGCCTTTATCTCAAAATATACACATATTTAATATATTTCCTTATTTTAATGTTTAATGAGAGTATATTACTTTCTCGTTTAGTTAGGCTTCACTGTGCAACAACTTGAAGCACGCACACACGCACACACACCAACACACGCACATTGGCTGCGTTATCACAGCACACTGATGCGTAAGGCAGAGCTTTCGTCGAAGCTTTTACTACTGCCAAGCACGCAGGGCAAAACTTGAACGTTAACATTTTTTATCATTGCGGCACAAACGCTTGTTGCTTCAACGTGTGTGGCGCTCGGGGCGGAAGCGGCAAAGATACCGTTACCAAATTATATTTGATGCATCAACACAATTTGGCGCGCGTGACAAATTTGAATAGCGACATCATAATCAAAAATCAAAATTAGTTTAAAAATATCGCAAATGTTATAAATTGGAAATGCAAATGGAAAATTAAAAAAAGAAAATGTGCGTGTGCAGTCAACTATTATAAATCATATTTGCATAGAAAGTGTGTGTGCTCGAGTGTGTGTGTGAGTGTGCGAATGTGTGTGGCATAATTTACACGTATTTGCATATACAATAGAGAAAGAGTATATTTTTTTGGGAAGTCAAAGAATTTCAAAACAGGCCAAGTGAAAATAAAAAACAGTTCTGTGAAAAAATAAAATTAATAATTGCTCTTAAATTTTTAATGATAAAAAGCGTCAAGCGGGAGAAATCGTTTAATCACAATTTTCTAATACAAAGTGTTTCATATTTGTATTGGCCGCAATAGTTAAATGGACAAGTGTTGTGAAACGACAACAAATACAAATACCTCAAGTGTTAACTCGGTGTCAACAAAATCTAATGCCCAATTCTGGTAACTCTTCAGAGTGAGCTTCAGTTAACAAAAACCAAAAAAAAAACAGCAAACTTATTTAAGAGTAAATTGACACAACTCTGAAGTGGACTATTCTGTTAAAACTGATGTGGTAAGTGCACAAACATTGATCCCACTGTAATTTGACTATTTTATATTTGCCTGGCAATATTTGCAAGAAATTAATTGAGAGTCCAGTTGAACTTTTATTGTTCAATTAGAAGTACACTGGACGAGAGATGCTCTGTACCCAGCGTCGAGCTGTCTCTTTAACCACACGAACATTATTCTTTACATAGATTACGATACATTCACAAGCACGCACTTACAGTGCTTCTTCTTGCTTTAGACTCTTGCTATAGGAAGTGCATTCTTGAATATCTTCGGTATTTAGTGTCCGATCTTGATCAAATTTTCTGTGCTCAAATATGATACACAAATGCTTGTATATACCAAAGCAGAAGGCTCTACTCTTAAAGAGAAGATATAGTCAATTCTCAGGGAAATGGAGAAAGTAACCATACAGTGAAATGTTCTAAATCAGTCAATACTACTACATTTGGCGTCTCCAGTTAATTTTTATATGCAAATGACTGCAATCAGAAATGGGGAAATTTGCAGGAATTTCATAAAAAGTTTATATTTTTCGTGTATATACATAGTTTATAGTACTTGAGGGCACAATTTTTGGCTGCAAATTGGTAAACGGAATCATGGCTGGCAGCAGACGTTTGGCTTTGATTAGATAGCAACAGCAAGGCACAAAAATAATAAGTGCAGAAGAAGAAATACTGTTTGGCTTCGGCACGCCGAATATTTAATGCCCCTACCTCTCGATATTTACGGAACAATTTTATTGAAAGTCGGTTTATTATTTAGCAACATTTTGTAAAGATAAAAAAATAAATAGTTTTTGATTTATTCAGATTTAAAAAGATTTAAGGCTTTTACTAAAAGAACACGTCTATCATATTAATATAATCCTAATCCCAACACTTAATCTATAATAATTAATGATGTTTCGTTTAAAACTTTAAGGTTTTTTAGATCGGTCAGTTCTTATGTTAAATACATATTATTTTGTTTTATTAGTTAATATTGATGTATATCATATACATTTATAAAGAAATATATATTTATTAATTACGATCCTTATTTATAGCAGCTATATACTCAAGTAATCTATTCGATAATCGCTAACTCTGATTGTATTCTTTTTCATTGAAAGCAGCTTCTGTTCCAAGCGTAAAGTGTAGTATATATATATATATAGTGAGAGAGAGAGAGAGAGAGTATTGAGTATTTAGGTCATATGCTACAAATGAAATTTACCAACAACTAAGATATCTGTGACTGATTTACGCATAGGATAATTAACTGAACTCCATGTCGTTGGGTCAGTCCAGTCATCAATCTGAAAATCATGATTTCAATTGTATCGACTGCGCAATAAATTTTGACTTGACTCTGAACTCAAGTCAATCGACAGTACCATATATATCTATATGTATTTATGATTGTATGGGCTGCGGAATAGGGGGTGTGCCTACGGACTGGCGTAGGGGCTGGTACTGTATCTGTGTTCAGGTACAACCGATTGGGGTTTTTGACAGTATGCCATGGACTTTTGAACCGTGTCGGAGGGCACTTGAGCAATAGCCCTCCCACCCCCCATTGACACCCACCGCTGTCTTGAAGCGTAGCCCCTCAACCCACTGTGCACAGTGGCGTCTTATAAACAATTATTGTTGTCTTTATGGCATTTTAGTTCTGACTACTGCGTGCTTTCACATTATTGTTTTGTTTTTGTTTTAGATTGTGCGGCGCTGTGGGTAATTTTATTTTTTATTTAGTTCTTTTTGTGGACAAATTAAGCAACGGCCACTTGAAGTGATAAGCAGCGACGCCATTTTCTACGTGCCTGTGCATGTGTGTGTGTGTGCATATGTGAGTGTGTGTGTGTCGATTAATTATCGAATTGGCAGCTACCTTCCAAATACAAAATTTGTGGGAGAGGTCGTTCTCCCTCTGTCTCTCTCTCTCTTTCTCTCCCGCTCTCCATCTGCCTCTCTCTCTCTATCTCTCTGTGCTGTTGCTGCTTCTGTTAGGACTGCTTAGAAGCATATTATTTATTATTATTGAACCAGTCGCAATAACAAATTTAAACATACTTCAGCACAAACTCACACACATGTGTACATACATATACTAATAAATATATATGTGTGTATATACCTATGAAGGCAATTTTTAATCTAAATAAACAGGCACTGAAATTGATAAATTAGGCTCGAACTGTTGGGCTGGTTGTTGGTCTTGCTTTTAAAAATTGAATTTTTAAATTTTAGTGGCACGTTTCTATTATTTACAGGGATGCTCACTATTTATTTAGTGTTTTTAGCCAACAAATATCCCGCTGAGCCGTAGCGAAGATTTCGCTTTCATTTTATTTAATCAAAGCGCGTCAAACTTTTGTTAATGAACGCCCACACACATATAAACATATGTGCCCATGCAATATAAACAAATTGTTAAACAAAATAAAAATGAGTATATAAATACAACAGAACAAAACAAAATGTGCAAAAACGCAGAAGCGTACGTTTTCTATGAATGAACACAGGATACACGCATTCGGCTCTCTCGACTTTACTTTCTCGAGAGAGCATTTATTCTATCAATTCTTTACGATCTCTTATTCGTAAACGTTGCTTCTAAGAGTCGAACTTACCTAATAAATGTAATGTATGTAATATGTAATGTAATGTATATATATATAAATATTTCCCAAGAATCGGAATTTATTGCAATTCGCAATAACGAACACTAATGGAAATTTAATTAATTGCAATATACATTAAATAATAAGTAACAAGACCTTTGAAATAATCTCTGTTAATCTTTTGAGTAACTAAAATTTTGGTTGCAATATTTTGCACATGAAGGGGACTTACCGGTTGCTTTGGATGTTATTCATTGAAAATGAAAATAAATAGCGTTCAGCTGAGCATATAAAGGATTGATAACAAACAACTGAAATGCAATTTCAGAATACAATAATATTGAGTCAATTTATTTTAACGGGCAACTCCAGGAATTTCTCACTAAAAATGCGTTCACGCTTGCAAATCGCACAGATACATCTTTTTTTATTCTGTTTTTGTTTAGATGGAATTGGCATTATATATTATACGGGCAATGCTGAACATTTGATTGCAATAACATTGTTTTATCTGCTTTTGACATTCGCCGATTTAAAAGGCAGCAACGATTTGTAAGGCCGTAGATATAATACACACACACACACACACACACACACACACACACACACACACACACACACACACACACACACACACACACACACACACACGCACACACACATAAAAGCAGATGCGTCAATCACACAGATAAAACTACGCACACATTAATTTAGGCAACTTTGAAATAAGGTAATTCAGAGTTTTTCCGAATTGTTTAGCACATGAAAATGGCATATTAAAAACTAAAAAAATATCAAACATTTAAAAATAATTTTGAGCATAAGGCAGCATTTACTGCATGCACATTTTTCAATTTTAAAAGAACAATAAATAAAATATATAACGCATAAGCACTGTCTGCTCGTAGTTTGCCACAGGTAGAGTTTGCGAGCTGTTAACATTTTAAATAAAGCAAAAAATATTACAATATCCATTTA
This sequence comes from Drosophila montana, assembly GCF_035044405.1. Lineage (NCBI taxonomy): Eukaryota > Metazoa > Arthropoda > Insecta > Diptera > Drosophilidae > Drosophila > Drosophila montana. Next base: position 15,482 of record NW_026998171.1, on the reverse strand, counting down.
CATTTTGGTTCAGTTATTCAGTAAATCAATTTTACAAGCAATATGCAAATATCCCCTCAATTGGATCAAGTATTTATATTACGTTTACGCAGAAACAAATCCAATTAAAATTGTTAATTTTTATTGAATTTATAAGTCAAACGGTAAAGCTTGGCCATAATTGCATAAATAAATCAAATTTCTTAAAAATAATCTACTACAATTTGTAATAGAAATTGCCGACAACAAAAAGAAATCGTAAAATGATTTTTATGCACTCAACACCATGTGCTCCGATAAACATTTGTTTTTCCCTCGTTTTTTGCCCGCTGCACATTTGAGTAATGCGTTTATAAATGTGCTTCCCGGACGAGTCGAAAGTTTGAAGTTCGATAGTCCAAAACCAGGCGAAACAGCGCCAAATTATTGGCCTCTTAATACTTGTTAGGCACCAGGTCTTATCGCCGGCCGCAGCGTGTCGGTGTGTTCAACAGGTTAATTCATAGTCGCGTGACAAACCCACCCCACACCTCAAACCGCCCACCGCCCACCGCCCACCTCACACCACGCAGAGCCAACAATTTGCCAGTCAGCCCAGTGCTGGTGGCCGATGGTTCGATATGGCCAAATGGAAAAGACGTAAGCGGTCTAGTGCGTAGCCGAAATAATACCAATTGAAGCCACAACACGCCACAAATTTGTGCACATCTGTGTGCAGCGCCCACATTTGGCCATTGTATTTTTTTTTTTTTATGTTGTTTATTTCTAGTTTAACCAGTGAAAAAACCAAAAGCGAAAAAACAACAAACACAATATCAACAATAAATTTGTTCAAGTTGGCATAAAATAGAATACAAATTGAACTTATCAAAGCATCGAATACGCGCGCACGATAACGATTAAACGTAACAAAACAAAAAAAAAAAAACAAATACAAAAAATATAAAAAAAATTCACACAAAATATATGAAACTTATCACTAAACAGAATTCTGTACATATCATAAAATGGGCGACATTGAACTGTTAAGGGCGATAACAGTTTTAAAGTCGATTCATTTGTTCCCTGTTCTGTTCTTGTATTGAGCATGGAGCGAACAAGCCTAAAAATCTAACTCTGGCAAGACGAACTACCAAACACTCTTATTAACTTTAATTTAATAAAAATGCAAATTGGTTTGGTTTGTATTCAGTTGTCATTACAATAATATGCCTAACCTCGGAAATTGGGAAACAGGTTTCATATTGTTATTAAATAAAATGGGGGAGTTATAAAAAATTTAAAAAAAAAGCTTGACAGTTGAATATGAAGATTCATTCAACTCTTCAAGTGTCCTTGTTCCCTGTTCCCAAATGCTACGGAATTATTACGGTTATAGCCAATAATAATAAAAAATAATATGCATTAGACAACTATACAATTCTAAATACTTACATATACATATTTAGATATAGTATCCACCATATCGATAGACTGTGGGGAATGATATATTAGGATTTTGTAATATGTTTAAATATATAATTTTATAATTATTATATAACTATGGACCTTAAGCCAGCTAAATAAGGCTATTTTATAATTATTATTTCTGTACGGTTTATTGAATATTGTATAGAGCATAATATATATAATCTCCACAATCAATAATCTACACATATATCAAAGATATAAAATAGATTAGAAAGTTTAAAGCATGCTGCTTTACAAATATAAGATGTCTATTTAAAAAGGGTATAAAATATCAAACTGTATGTCTGGCTGTGAATATTATCACAAACGGCATTTATTATATATACATATATATTATATTTATATTTGAATTCTATCCGTGAGTCCCATCCATAGTTGGCTCAAGAGCTGCCACTCACAAAGCTCGCAACAAATATATATAAATATATACAGATGTTGTTTATCGCAGACCCCAGACACGAAACCATTTAAAGCTACTACAAATGGCTTTTTAATACTTGTAAGCGAAATAAAAAGCCGCACCCACTGAAAGTGGGTAAACAGGGTATATCGGGCAGGGACAAATGAATGATTCAGACAAAAAGTATATATTTGCTCTTGATGCTAATGACTGGCTACATTGACACATTAGGAAAGCTTGGTGCTGGGTGAAGAGGGCATCTCCTAGTCGGGCGCATCCCACTAGAGTATGCTTACTCGAGCATATTGCAACGTTCTTTAACCTTTTGTGGCAAACTCGGGCTTTAAATTGTGGCATGCACACCAAAATCGAAAAATGATGAAAATTTGTGTGCTTGACGGGTTTTTCTTTTAGTTCAATTTTATAAGTAAATACGACTTTTCCATTTCATTTGGCCTGCCTGTACCTCAGTTGTAACTTAATATTGTTGACAAAGAAACATTCAGTCGAAAGGTATTGAAGCCCGTAAAATATAAAGTAAGAAGGGTAAAAGTCAGCTGTCAGCTAAATGTTACAAGCAGAAGATAACATTTGCAAGCCCAAGACAATTTTTTATAAAATTTATTTCAAGTCTCGAGTTGAGTTATTTATGTTTGTTTATCTTTCGAGACTTTGCTTTGCGGACTTCAAATGCATAATTTAGAATTAAACAGTGTTGAGAAGCCGATTAATATCGATTTCCAACTCAAATTTTCTAAGTTTATGACGGAGATTATGCAGGGGACTCCTAAATTGATAGTTATTGATTAATATCGATATCTTACCCGACATTTTTGGGCTCAACCATGATTTATATGATTAAAAAGTTGGCTCCAAACCAATTTTTAATCGATAAATATCGATATCTTACTCGACATTTTTGAGGATCAACTATGATTTACATGGTTCTTATATGCAGCAAACCACAGATCAAGTCGAAATTTGAATGTTTCCCTTCCTCGGCATTTCCCTCAAATTGATTTTTGATACTATATATGGGTATAACTATGTAAGTATAGAGGTAGGATTATATAGGATATTAGCTAGTTGCACATCGATTGACTTATTAGCACGACTTTTGCGTTATTTTATTTGTTAAGTATGTCTTTGTGGTACTTGAGACTTTCACAATATCAGTTGGAACGAACGTTGTCTGACATAATTTAGAATGTGACAGGCAGAGAATCAGTTTCTTTTGAATATTTTGCACCAAATTAATAAAAAGCTATTGCATTTTGAAACTGTTTCCCACTTTATGAGCAGGGTTTTGATTGTATTTGCACTCACTTAGTTTTTGCGTAGCAGTTACTTGCTTTTACGTAAATGCTTTCCCGTTAGATATCATTCATAAGTTTGGCTAGGTCAAGAAACTTTCAGACTGTCAGCGCAGGCCAACGTCATGGGCAAATAAGTAGAAACTATTTCGAAAGATTTCGTTGGAACGGTGTCAGTTCCGGTGAGTGTCTTGCGAACTTGAGATAAACGCGTTACGTCTCGAATGATTTACCCGTCCATAAAGATTGGGAGACTGCGAAAGCTGCGGAAGCTTTAAGCGTCGCAACACCCACCTTAGCCGACCGCCAGCCAGGTATCACAAGCCAGGTACATGCCACGGTTCTAGCCGAATTTCGTATTTGGACAAAGATTTAGATACGTCTGGAGATATTACAGCTTGCGCTGTGTGTATAAATAGGGCCACGATGCTAATTTCACAAGTTATTTTAGACAACGACTCGGACGCGATCTTAACTCGTTTAATTGGTGTCAGCAACTCAAGTGAATAGCATGGAAACACCATATCTGAGCAATAAATTCTCAAGAAAAAGTTTTAATGAGCATTAAAAAGGACAGTTCAAGACTCTGCAACTAAGACTGTGATATCCAAATCAAAGTACTATAATTAGAGTTGACAACGTTTTAGTATAATAGTAAAAAATAAGAGTAAAAAATATACAAGATGTTTCTTAACATGTTCGAACTCGGGCATATTTGAGAAGAAGTTTCGTCGCCAGCTGCTGGTCACATTGAGTGGTATGTTTTTTGTTTGCTGAGATTGTTGGGATGTTGGCATGATTACGGCGGAAAAGATATAAAAGTGGTTAGCCTTTATATAGAGGGAGACACAGAGAAAGAGAGACGGAGAGGGAGAGCGGTCTTTAAATGCCATCGCAGGATTCTTTAATGTTATATTTTTTTAAATTAATTTTTTAGAGCATACGATATGCCTTAGGGTCTCACATCTAAGCTTCCGTATAAGTTAAGAATGGTAAAAAAGTAGAAGAGTGATTTGGGAAATATTTTATGCCTGAGAGTAACTATATAGCGTATATTTATTATTTTCTTATTTAGTGATGGTTTTTCAAGTAGTTCAATAAAATAATTCCTAGAAACTAAAGATAACGAAATATTGCAAAGATTGTTGAATAAAATCTATAAAAAAACAATCAGTTCGAGTGCGCTAATCGGAAATGTGAAATTGTCAAGGACAAAAACGGAAATCTCTGCATTTAAAAAGAAAAGTTCTTTCCAAATTTGATGTGAAATGTGGGGAGTTATCCATAAATAAGTTTCTTTTTAACTTTGAGGAAATGAGGGGGAATTTAAAATATTCTTGCTTACATACAACATTTTCCAGTAACTAGCTTAAATTATCTTCGAGTTATGCTTAAAAATAACCATTTCTCAAAATCGATATTTATCGATATTATAAAAATGGTAGGAGAATTCAAGCAGTTAGTAAACTTGTCCTGCGCATGGTGAGTTAATATATTAAATTAAAAGACTTAGGCAATATTGCCGCATTCACGCAGAAGAACAGAGAGTTGGCTTGTCTTGATGTCTGATCAAGAATATATATACTATATACCTATGGTGTCTTTGATGCCTCCTTTAGCTTCATTTTAATAACCTTTTTAAGAATTCAGACTTTCATATGCTGCTCTATGTATAGCACTCAGCTGGACTTTCTATTACGGGGTCACCTTCAATTCTACAATCTACAATCTAGAAATTATCTTAAAGAAACAAAGTAAGCAGAGTAAAGATTGCCTTGCGGTGGGACTGCGTACGTAAATCAATTACATTTCAAAGGCTTTGTGTGCCCGTAGCTATACTTATTACGCTCTGCCATGGCATCGGACTGGGCTGGCTGTCGCCGATGCTGCCCAAGCTGCAGTCAGAGTTGGAGACGCCTCTCGATTTTGTGATTGATGTTAATGAAGCCTCCTGGCTGGGTGCAGTGATCAGTTTGGGCGGTGTCACAGGCAATTTCTTTTTCTCCTTCATCATGAATCGCTTTGGACGCAAAGTGGCGCTCTATGGCATGGCGCTGCCGAACACGGTTAGTTTATGAAATGGGGCAGGAAATAGCATCAATAGCAATTAAAAAATCAAACGTTATTCCCGCAGTGCATTTGGTTTCTGTTCTATTTCGCCGAATCCATTGAATGGCTTTATGTGGCCAGAGTCTGTGCGGGCTTAACGGGCGGCGGCATGTTTGTGGTCCTGCCCATTTTCATAGGCGAAATTGCCGACAACAGGTGAGTTGTGGATATGCGAATGTGGACTTTGACAATTAAAACTTTGTGTAACAATCCATTTGCAGCATACGTGGTCGGCTGTGCTCCTTCTTCACCCTGGCCGTCAATACGGGCATATTGCTGGGCTTCATAATATCCTCCTATGTGCCCTACCATGTGATACCCTGCGTGGTGGTGGTCCTGCCGCTCTGCTATCTGGCGCTAGCCACACGATTCCCTGAAACACCGCAACAGCTGCTGCGCTGGGGACGGGAAGAGGACGCGCAGCGTTCATTGAAATTTTATTGCAATTGCGATGGCCCGGCGCCCAGCAAGGAGTCCGAACGTGCCTATCAGAAGCAGTTCGACGAAATGCGCCAGGCCATACAGCAGCAGACGAAGGACGAGCACAACGAGGGCCTGAGCATAGCGGACTTCTGTAAGTGCCCCTACCCCAAAAACTGCAGCAACGGTTTTTTATGCTCTTTTCGGAAGGTGTTAGAACTTTGTCACGCACCGAGTCACGTCATGGAAATTTGCAAAGGTTCTTTCCCTTACAGGTTATTATGTCTGAATCGGTCTGATGGTAGAATAAACTATTGCCACGAGAACGATGGGTAGAAAATTAAGTTCTTGTTTTACAATCTGATTTGTTTTCCGATTTAGTTTGAACCCACTAGATACTCTTCTTCTCGTCAACATCCGAATACTATATCATATCGAGTTATAGGAAGAATCGGCCGAAAAATGTGTTTTTGTCTGGGAAATTATTCCGATTTTTTTAAGATATCTTGACCAGCAATTACAAGCTATAACATATCAAAACCAGATCAAATCGATCGACTATATCATATGGTTCCTTTAGAAACAATCGGTCAGATATAAATCTTATAGGTGTATTTATATAAGGGTATTTAATGTTCGGCGTGCCGAATACAGTCGTTTCTATCGGTTAATTGTGTTCTTGGCTTTTGGTTTCTCTTTTCAAAATTCCCAATCAATTTTGGGGCAGGCAACAAACGAGCTTTAAAGGCCATAACGACTGGACTCATGCTGATGATAGGCAACATATTTACGGGCACCTTCGCCTTTATTAACTACATGTCCAATATCTTTGAGCGCGTGCACACCCAGCTGGAGCCCAACACGAACACCATTATCATTGGCGCCGTGCAAATTGTTGGCACGCTGGCATCCATCTATCTGGTGGATCGTTATGGGCGAAAGATACTGCTTGTGGTTTCCTGTGTGGGCAGCGCCCTGGGCACGACTGCATTTGGCGTTTATGCTTTCTATGCGGAGGAAACGAATACGGATCTAAGCGCATTTTCCGCCTGGCTGCCCGTCACAATTATGGCCATTATTATATTTGTGGCAAATGTGGGCATCATCTCAGTTACAATGGTGGTGCTGGTGGAGACGCTGCCCCAGAAGATACGTTCGGTGGCCACAAGCGCCTGCCTGGGCTGCCTCAGCTTCTTTGCGTTCACATCGCTGAAGAGTTTCCCGCTGATGATGGAGTACCTGGGACTGGCCGCCACAATGTGGGGCTGTGCAGCGGTTAGCGCCTTGTGCGTCTTCTATGTGGTCGTCTTTGTGGAGGAGACTAAGGGCAGGTCCATGTATGATTAAACCAAACATATTAACACTAACAACTCAGTATTAAGTGCTACATTTTTCATCAAATCATTTGTACCCATATCATATCATTAAGTCTGACACTAATCCGAAGAAAGGTTGTAATAAAATGTAGTTTTTAAAAAAAATTATGTCAACTTGTTTTTTTTTAGATGATATTGAAATAAAATAGAAAAAAAATTTCAGGTATTTAAGCACAAACGAAAAGTGCCAAATTGATTATAATTTAAGCAAAAAACTGATTTACACTTGTGACGAAAGTTACAGCAAATTATACAAGATCAATTGTAATTCGACAATTATTCCACAAATAAATTAAAATTTAATGCTTGCTTCAATTTATTTAAAGCCAAAGTGTGTTTCCGAAAGTAAGCAACATATGAAATTAATCAACTGAATTATTCTTTTTAGACAGATTTTAATAATCTGGCAGCTGCTCTGACTACAAAATACCAAATGACCAAATTGATCACAATAATATATAAATAATAATATATAAAAATGAATCACGCTGGTGACGAAAGTGATAAAATTATTAATTCAATAATGATAATATTTTTTGCAGTCTGTATTAATTAGACAGCTGCTGCTCACAATCAAGAGACTAACATTTTTACTACTACATAAAACAGTGCAAATTTATGGCCAAGCTCTAGCTGTTGCTGAGAAGGGCAGGTGCTGGCTGGGGGTGGCTGGGGGTGGAGGGTGGGCGGGTGGCACTCGGCTCACCGATGAGCGTTAAACCAAAACAAACGAACGGCAAGCAAGCCATAAAAACGTTGTGACATCGTTTAATTTATGACCTGGCTACTGCTGTTGCTTACTGCCAGGCTCAAACCACCCAACCCCCACCTCCCCCCCCCCCCTTCCTCCCTTCCGTAGCACCACCCTCGCTGCTGTTAATGTCGTGTCAACAATTAGCTTTGTTAGCATTATTATATATAAATACGCGCATTAATCCTGCCCGACTAAAACGACGTCCCAGCGTTTAGCAAGTGCCAAGCGTTGACAGTGCGACAGAGGTGTGTGTGTGTGTGTGTGTGTGTGTGATGTGGCGCCAAACACACAACAGTACACACACACGCACACACATGGAACACACGCATACACACATGCGGATGGGAAACACTTAATGTTTTGTTTAGAAATGCGCGTTGCAAATGGCGTCATGAAAAACTCAAATGTCAAATGTAAACAGTGAAAAGAACAGTAAAAGAGAGAAGAGTGTGAAAATGCGAAATGGAACTGTGGTGAAATTGCATAATGCAAATTCAATGGGCATATATTTTTTCTATTGTTATCGCAATGACTTGAGGAATTATGAAAGCCAAAAACATATATTATTCTTTAGAGCTCTCACACAACTGCTTAATCATTGTGATTACGATTCCCGATAACCATACTACGTTTTACTGTTATGATCATTCTATTCTATAGCATAGTATATGGGCACTACTAACAGATGGTACCCAAATCTTTTGTGCCATTCTAAGTGCTCCTAATGCGTTGAAAATTGAATCAAAGATATAAAATAATATAATAATAAAAAAATAAATCACAAGAAATGTTTAGAAATATATATTGAAAAAAGTCTTGCAAAAGAATCATTTATATATATATATATAGATATATAAGTATGTATAGAAATAAATAATACACACAAAACTTATTATTCCCATACTTTGAATTTTAAGGTACTTAAATACGCTTAGTTTTCAAGCTAAATTAAATTGTTTTTCTGTTTGCCATTTTTGTTATGTAGTTGAGCACAATATTGGTCTTAACGTTATTTTTTTCACGTTATTAACGTTATTATTTATCAAAAGATTCTTTAATTGGACATAAAGGTGAAGTTAATTACGATTCCATTTCTTCCTTTTTAGGTCTCAATTTGCATCGTAATGCTATCATCTATATAGTTATTGCAAATAACCTTGTTCGACCTTATGGAAATATACAAAAATATTGTTTTTATTCTTTTATTGCTATCTTAATAAATGGTGTTCGATTAAAGTCGAACCGCGACCTCGTGTAGCTTTAATGATAGCGATCGCTCAAAACATAATCAGCTTGTTAAATAATCATACGCCATGTGGCCCTCTCTGGTACCCCAAAGCCCCGCAAGCCGTAAGCTGTGCGGTTGATTCGTTTAAGCAAAATTGTCAAAAGGCATTGCGCCTTTTGTCTGCTAGATAACAGGCGACAACACACACATACACACACACACACACACACACACACACACACCTGCACACCTGTACACAAGAGACAGCTCACAAATGCAAAAGCAGTTAATTGTATTAGCTTTTGTTTAAGTTGTTGTTGTCGCGTGTTTTAGTTTGCTTTGCCAACAATTAAATCTAAGTGCTGACTGACTATTGTTTTTTACCTCGCGTTTTGACTTTGACAGCAGTGTTGCACAAACTGTTCGCTGATTGCCATGCAAAAAACGAAAGAAAACATACAAAGCATGCTCTAGTCGGGTGTGCTCAATTAGGAGATGCCCTAAGCCCATCGTTAAGGTTACAAGCATTCAAGCTTAGCTTCCTTCTACACGAAATACACGCATCTGTTTTGATTGGTTCTCAGCTTACAACTAACTCATTTAATACAACATTTTGAAAAACAAAAATGTATTTAATATTTAAATATAATATTTAATACTTATTTATAAAAAGAAAATCTTACTTTCCAATTTTCCTTTTTTTTTTTTAAAATATTATTAATTGAAAATCCCTTAATCCCTTAAGAAACACCTTATTCACGTTAGATTTGCGTCCAGAATATCATTAAGCATCGTTATCACTTCTGATCGAAGCTGTCGAAAAGTCTATCGATAAATATTATTAAAGAAATATCTTATAAAAGTTTGGGTTTCTTTCTGCAATTGGCTATACCCAATTTAAGCCCATTTGCTCACAGGGTATTAACTGGCATTGAATAGTGCTAATTTGTTAAATGTCCTTTTTTTGTAAAATTCCGTCAACCTGAATAACGTTCGCGCTGCCCGTGGGTAATGGGAAATGAGAAATGGCCAGGACACGGCAACGAGGCGTATGCGAAACACGCGCTATGCTGATTTCGTCTGAGTTGGCGCTCTTAATGAAATGCAGCTAATTAGTTTTTTATTGTTTGTCTCCGTTTCTGTTGATTTAAGAATATATCATTTTCATTTTAAATTCAAACATATCGAATTGCACGCATTTTTGCACGGCTCTTCTAATATATTAAATTAATTGTTTTATTTGGTCAAAACATAAAAAAAAGACAAACATTTTAATTGAAATGTCAAAGAAAATGTATTGTGATTGTAACTCGAGAGACTTGTGGTATTATTATTTTTACAAACAGTGTAGTTTGTCTTTCATTTATGCAAAAGCCACGGAAAGTCGGTTAATTAATTGATGCAATTTAACTCCTCAAAGGACCTCACCCACAAGTGAGAGAGAGAATTTATAGATTAATTTATTTTTTTTTCTGCCCAATTAATTATCCTATGAAACAGCTGCGACAATATTTTAAAATATTTATGAATAGAATTATTTAAATATATTTTAGGTTAACGTTTTTAATTATATATTTGGTGGAAAATTTAAGTTATTCTAACTATGCGCTTTCCATTTGGTAATTGCAGCATGTGTCGTTTTCCCAATTTTAACTATGAGCAGAGCAAATTTCAAGAATGCTGCGGCTAAAATTCTTTAATTTTCTCATATCATACGCCGCGCTTCTATTGCTGCCCAGCCATGTGGCTGAAATGGTGGCGAGCAGGAATGCAAGCGCCGCCTTATCAACAACTGCAATGCCAACCCCATTGACTACCAACGCAGACCAGGCAATACCCGGGCTTCAACTTCAAGGCCCAACTATGCAAACAATTTTACTCAATGCCAACAACAACTACAACAACTTTGACAACAACAGTAAAACAAGTAACAATAAAACAGAGTTGGGCTCCGCAGTTGAAGTGAACAGGAACAAATTAAATGTAAGTACTTCTCAGATATTTTAGAGGAAATAACAATTTTCCTTCCTTGGCCGCATTTCCCACCGATAATTCTTATAAAATCCAAATGATATGATAATAGTAGTTCGCATTGATACGGTCTGCAGATATGTTAGAAGAAACTTGAAATTGCTGAGCCTGGACAAACAGAGATGTTTCCATATAAAAATATATATATAATTAATAATCAATATATACTGTACCACAGCTAACTGAAAAAACTATTCTAATATCTTGATCAAAGTCAGGAATTGCAAGCTTTTCGTCTAACATATCTGCAGAAACCATATCAACTCGGTGTACCATATCAAAAGACTCTCAATATTAAGAAATAATTGGTCGGAAAGAAAGCTTTCACATAAAATGATTTTAAGCCGAAGATGGAATTTTTCTCCTGTCAAATACATGCTTATCAATTATAATTAATTTATGGTGCGCCAATATTTAAAAATGGTCCCCCCTGGTAAAGATTGCAACTTTCATTTAAAATTGAAGGAATGCTGATTGTGGTGCAAAAGAGCTGTAGATAAGCTACTAGGAAAGCATTCCAATTAAAACAATAATGTGGGGGATGTAAGAGTGAAAGTTATCCTGCAGCAATCGTTTTAAGCTCTGTAAACAAATACATACATATATATATTTTTTTACTAATCATTTGCGAAATGCAGTTAAGTCCATCTAAAGGCGAGATCACGGAGCTGACAGCAAATGTTACGTTGTTCATGCAGAAAATACCTCGCCTGCAGGTGCACTGGGAGGACAACCTGCCCAACGGTGAGTAGCAGTGTTTATAACCAGGAAGACGGATAATAAGAGCTTTGGCATCCCTACAGGCACCACATACAATGTGCTGGTGAGCGCTGTGAATAGCACTCGCTGCCCGGATGCGCCCTGCAGCGAGTACACCATCAAACAGAAGCCCAGCAAGCACATATATCTGCCGCAGAGTCCCAATCCGAATGTCGAGTCAGCCGACTGCAACTACATGTTTGGCTGTCAATACAATGTTACCGTGGAAACGTCAAATCTCCTCGTGCGTCGCTCTATGCGCGTTTTCGTTCCACGTAGGTGGCGGTGGCCTTGGCTCACCTCTGATGAAATTTGTCGGTTTATACTCTTCGTTTCGCTTGCAGATTGTGTTGCCGGCAAGTGCTCCTGTCAGCTATCACCGACACCGCCCAAAGTGCTGGCCGTGGCCAAGATGCAGGCGAACGATACCATTGGCATCAGCTTCACCATACTAGCCAGCGAGCAGCTGCGCAAGGAGCAGGAGCATCATCTGCATAAGGCCCTCCAGTCATACAGAATGCAATTAAAGTAAGTTTCCTTTGAATACCCTATTGCCTATTGTCGCATGTATCGAATGTCAAGAAAGCCTGCAAGCAAGTAAAGCTATTTGCCGGATTCTCAATAAAAAGAAACCGCATTGCAGACATACAACCTACATATGACATATTTAGCTGGGCTGTAAGCCCGAAAATTTGCGGCGGTTCGCTTCACCTGCCTTTAGGTTCGTTTCGGTTCTTGAACTTGTTTTTATCCCACAAAAATTTGTAACCATTTTCAAAGAAAAATATGGTTTCTGCTCAGGATTTCAGTTACTCTGATTTTTGAGCAAAAAAAATGAAGAAATTTTCATAAGTTCAATTCACAGTTCCTGCCTTTGGGTTGGAATCATCAACTTTTTTTGTTGCTCAAAAAAATTGTATTTCACGCAAACCATTTTTGAAGAAAAAAGTGGTTTGCTTCAGAATTTGGTTTACCTTTCTTTAGGACAAAGTTCGGCTCAAGGCAAAAAAAAAAGGAAAATTCGCGTACAAGCCGGTTCTTTTGACTTCGGACTTAAAAAATTATCGAATCTTTGAAATATCGATATCAATACTCTGATTTTTTTATGACAATATTATAATACCCCCTTCAAGGGAATAAGAAGTCTAGAAGGAAAATCAATAGCCTGAAAGTTGTTGCGATATGAAAAATAATTCTACTTTGATGGATAAAAGTACAAAAAATTATTTGGACTTGAAAATTGACTGACAAATGGTAAAACAAATTTTAAGTTAAGAAATCGATTAAAATATTTATCGGAAATTGCTTCATGCCAGAATATCTAAATGGGGAATAGGTGATATATACGAAAGTTAGGTATTACCAAATATGTATCAACATTTAGGTGCTGAGAAAATCATGACTAAATTTTATAAAGTTAGCCAGGTTACGTGGGTTTTTCACAGTTACGAAATTTCGCTGCAGCGTTGCTTAATGAAGCGCATTGTACAACTATCTAATTGCTTCTCGCTTCGTTAGTTGCGGCCAATTCTAAGAAACTTTACACATTCGCTGCAGAATCAACGAGGAGAGCAATCCCTCGCTGCCTTGGGGCGGTGTTCTGAAGAATCTATTCAGTCGGATTTATAATCTCAGCGAATTGCACTTTCGGCCCACAGCCAAGGGCTTTGATGGCAACATGAAGCTCAACTTGGGCACACAACTGAAGGAGAAGTCCTCCCTCAATCTGCAGGCGATGATAATTGACCCCACCGGCTGTGAGGGGCCGCGCAGCGTTACCAAAGTGCCAGGTAAGCCAAAGAGCTGAGTGAATGTTTGCAAAATACTCGGGAATGTCAAGTCTCATTAATTGTTTTACCCAGTTCCCGCCAGTCCCCTGTTGCTGAACAACAATGTCAATTTGGTGGGTATACGAATATTTCTTTAGCTCCTCTAATATGGCTATATTAATATAATAAATTCAACTGCAGAATAATTCGCTCATTGTCATGACCACATTACTCATAGCCGTCATATTAGCTGGCTTATTGACAATCCTGTTGCGTCGTCGTCGCCGGGCCCGGGCCAAGGAGCAACAGCAGAAGAATCAAATTTACATGCAATCCTTTGCGGCAGCACCCGTCGCGTGAGTTAAAATCCAATTATTTGGCTGCAGTAGTAGTTGCAGCTATTGTTTGCCGCATTGAACATCTGATTATTCATTTTACCAGAATGGAGGACAACATCAACTACGTGGACAAATATGTCGAGGTAAATAAAATTTTCTCTTCTCGCACAAAAATACTTCTCATTTAATATGGACAAATGAAAGGCTTAACTCAACTTCCAGTCATAAATTTGTTGACAGTATAAAAACAGTTGCAAATAAGTATTAATAAGGCAGAATAAATTACTGCAAATATTTGTATATTAATTCTCATGAATATAATTGGCCTAATTAATTTAATGTGGTAAATTATACCACTTAAGCCGAACAATTCTAAGAGATTTGGCCGCTTAAAAGCCATGAGTGGGGTATTAAAATATCATAACTTCTTACCTGCTGCGGGTACGTAACGTACCCGTTCTCCAACTTGAAGTTCGTTATTATTTTAAATTGGACCGAAAAAATGCCATCAAATGCAACACAATAGTCCGAAAATTAATTTCTGCGGGGCACAACGATTGTCGCCGTGAAACAGCTGAAGGGTATGCCAATTAATTAAATGTAATTAATGCATAATTGTAATGTTGCATGGAATTTAGCCAATCCGTCGGCGGATGAGGTAGCCGAGTTTCTCTCGGAAATTGAAATGCTGAAGGGCGTCGGCACGCACCACAATGTGGTCTGCTTTCTGGGCTGTTGCACTATTCGAGCACCCTATCTGATGATCATGGAGTATGTGGGACGGGGCAATCTGGTATGTATTGCGCCTCAGTGCGGTTGGCCAGGCAAACGAAACTATTTTTCGTCTCTGTTCAGCTGAGTTACTTGCGTATGGTGCGTCAGGAATTGGGAGAGCCAAAGGCACGGAATGCCAACCACCCGACTGGCAGACTGCTGACGGCCAACTCCAGAAGTGCATCTTTACCACGACCGCAGAGTGTTAATTACATTGAATTGAAGGCCTCCAATCAGAGCAATGAATTGGAGTCGTCCGCCTCCACGAACAACTCAAGCTCGCAGCATGCCACATCGAATGGTGTCGGCGCCAGATTGCAGAAGCCCTCGTTTGCTGAAAGTAAGTTGACACATGAAACACGCCAGCTTATAACGATTTAATTTTTCCTTTTCCCGTGCTATGTTCCTTTTCGTTAAAGCTACTTATACCATTGTGGACGATGAGGAATCATTTGAGTACATACTTGACAACAAGGAGCTGCACAATTTCGCGCTGCAGATTGCAAATGGCATGCGCTTTCTAGAGGAGCAAGAGATTACACATCGGTAAGTATTATTATTACCAAACCAAAATGAAAATAAATCAGACAACTAAAAGTGCTCTAGTCGGGCGAGCTCGACTAAGGGATACTCTGAGCCAATATATGTACATACATATATACTGAGAAATAGGATATATGGGATTATATATGTATATCAAGTCTCCAGCTTTGTTCTTCCCATCAACGTACTCACATAATCAGCTTAGCTCGAGTTGACTTA